>NW_024351568.1:150932-193078 GCF_902729225.1 Pteropus medius | reverse complement strand
CCCTGTGCCCATGCCTAGGGGAAGGCAAGCCGGTTGAGAGCCATATGGCTGACTTCAAAATTTCTGATTCCCTGACAATCGCCTTCCTTCTTTGAAGCAGAAGGTGGCAGGGCTGCCCTGGGGGAGATTTTCTCGGAGCAGTGCACACAGCTCAGTGCTCATGCCCACA
Source organism: Pteropus medius (assembly GCF_902729225.1). Classification (NCBI taxonomy): domain Eukaryota; kingdom Metazoa; phylum Chordata; class Mammalia; order Chiroptera; family Pteropodidae; genus Pteropus; species Pteropus medius. Next base: position 192,909 of record NW_024351568.1, on the reverse strand, counting down.
GCACAAGTGCCAGAAGGTGTAGACATCAGCAGAGCTATGGTCCCGCTGTGGCATGACAGAAATGACTGGGAGAGAGGAAAGACAGAGACAAGCTCAGGACACGAGGTGGGGTGTGAGGGTCTTACCCATGGAAACAGTAAGTGCAAAGTTCTCCAGCATCTTGTGCACAGTACACGAGCCTCTGAGCCTCACCAAGGGGACCCCACTCCTGGGAGAAGCTAATGGCCATACCCTCAAAGGTGATACCCTGTCATAACAGGATGGTTCAGTGTACGACTAGCTTTTCTCCTAAAACCGTAAATTGGTATCTCCCCACTCCTCCCCCGCCCACATCCATCTCCTGGTTCCCCACCTCCCATTCTCCCCAACTCAGAGAAGGTAACAGGCCCCGTTGCCCACTCTCAACTCATGGCCACGTTGATTACGGTCTCAGCGCACAGCAAGAACAAGAAGCAGGCAGATGATGTCTCTCAGCCTCGCATGTGGGGCCCCACCCCCTCCTACCATGTAGAGCAGTAAATAAACAGCAGGCCTCCATGTCCATCTAATGTCCACTCATTCCTCAGAAGCCTTGGCCACCCGCCAGGTTATCCTCTCTTCTCAACGCCACCCGTGTACCCAAGTTAGACACGCACTTGTAGCGCCCACCCTCCCGTTCCTGTTTTCCTATTAACATGTCCATCATGTCCAGGATTCCTCCTACACATGTTACCCAAAGCTCCCCCCGGTCCACACACTGTCCACAGCCTTCTGCAGATAGGTCCATTCGGAAGCCCTTCCCACAGTTCCAGACCTGCGTGTCCAGACGCCCACTAAGTAACTCCACTCCTCCGTTTTCCGAAATATCTCACACATTGAACGTGGCCAAGAAGACAGCTGCTGATCCCAATGAAGATCTCTCCCACCACAGACTACCCGTCTCAGTGACAGAGCTTCTATCCTTCCATTTGCTAACCCCAGAAATCTTGGAGTCATCCCTGACTCCTACCTTACTCCCTCACTGTCACAGTCAGAAAATCTGGGCTGTCCGATTTCAAACGCTGATATCAGATCCATTCACTTGTCCCATTTCCATGACCACCACAATGGTTCACACCGAGAACACTTATCTCAGTGTCTCGGGGATGGAACCAACCAGGGTGTCCGTATTAAGCCCTGAGGGTGGAATTCCCGCCAGCCCGGTCCCTGTGGGGAAAGGACCACTGTTCCAGTGGGTCCGGAAGGCAGAGCCTTGAGCCAAAAGAGATTATCCATGAGCCATGTGATCTCACGAGGTTTAGTTTGCTTGGCTTTGGGTGTCCTTGGGGCCCTTACTTCTTCATTTCTCATTTCCTCCTTTTGGAATGGAAACGTCCAGACTATTCCCGTTTCACCATTTTGGTTTCACAGGTTCATAGCTGGAAAGGGATTTTGCCTCAGGCTGAATTGCACCTTGAGTCTCACTCGTATCTGACTTAAGATAATATTAGATGAGTCTTTGGACTTCTCTATGTTACATTGTAACTTACTATGTAGTTACACTTTTTCTTTTACATTTCCTGTCTGCACATGGAAGAATTTGAGCTGCATGAGTGCGAGGGGCTTTTGTCAGTCATGTCTCTCATGCTCCTACAGCAGTGCCTGATACTGAGAATTTTCTCAATGAACATTTATTAGAGCTGTGAATAAACACGACACCTCAAGTTCTTCATTTGTACTAATTCGGCTACTGTAAATGTCCACTTCAGTTCTTTCTCTAAGCTGGTATCACTTAATGTTTTCAAGAATAAAAGCCCTTGTAAAAATTTTCTGAGATACTAACTTTCTTCAACATCCTTTGATACTTCAGAGTGCTATTTCTGCCACTGTCTTTGAATAACTACATAAACTCCTTAATAACTTTTTAAAACTTACATCTCAAAATAATGTTTCTGATGTAACCTCAATTCCCTATGAACTGTACCTGCAATCAATGGAAAATGATGATCACTTACCAGCAAAGACACGAGATCACGGCCTTGGTCTCATGCCCGCTTGGTCTAAGTAATCTCAGTGTTCTTTTACCCACATGCTGTGACTGAAGGTTGCACCCCCTGATTCGTGACAAAATAGCATTAGATAAGTTGCTCTCCATTTGAGATAGATGTCCGTTCATCCAAAAGAAATGAGTGTAGTCGGCCCTCCATGTCCGTGGGTTTTGCATTCTCGGATTCAATGAACTTCAGATGAAAAATATTAAAAAATAAATGTTACATTGTTGCTGATGTGTGCTATGTAGTTAGACCTATGAAAGGTGCATGGTTGCATCTGTATTGAATATAAACAGACATCTTGTCATTCCTTAAATAATAAAATATAACAACAATTTACACAGCATTTACATTTGCATTATATATTACAAGTAGAGATGATTTAAAGTATACAGAAGGATATGTGTAGGTTATATGCAAACACTATATCATTTTAGATAAAGGACTTGAGCATCCACAGATTTTGGTACCTGTGGGGTTCTTAGAACCAATCCCAGTGGATACTGAGGGACAACTATATGTCTTAGAATATGGAGTAAGGAATATTGTGTGGATAAAGTTGTTCCTCAGTGGTCGAGACATGATCATCGACTCTACAGGCAAGAGAGAGGTTTTCTATGGGAACCACAGTGGAACTTGTCGACGTAAGAAATGTCTAAAGCTGTAGAGAAGTTTTTTAAGTTTATTGAGCCAAACCGACACATATGCCGGGGAGCAAGATCTCAAACACTCCAGAGAATAACAGTTTTACATCTTTTTTTGTGCACTTGAAATTAAGGAGGGGACGTAAAAGAGAAATTGGTGAAAGTGAGGCAGGGCTCGGATTACAGGATAGCTAACGAGATTATGTGCTCTCTTGAGGGTTAATACCTTTTTCAAGGGTATTACTTTTGGCATGTCAAAGGTATGTTACCCTAGAATCAGAAGAACGATGGACAGGGATGGCTTAAAACCTTTCACTAAAGAAGTTATAGGCCTGGGGTGTGACTACCCACCATGACCTGTCCACTTATGAATTTATGATCAGATCACCCTGTGTGGTTACTTCCCATAGAACTCCTTTTTTGTCCACAAACTGCTGCTCATCTAATTCAGAACATCCCTTTTCTTTCATCCTAGTCATGGCCATGTATGGAGTCATTTCTCTTCCTAGTCAATCATAATAAAACAAAAAACAATATTCATCTCAGACAACATGGATTTGAAGAGCAACAATGATGTGTCCAGCTAAGCGTGGACTATTTTATGTCCGAGTGACTCTAAAGAATAATATGCCCATTTAGATCAGGAGATTTGAAAGTACCTGAAATATTTTTCATCTTCTGGGAGTAGGCTGAGCTTCAAGGAATATGAAATTATGTTTTTCTGCTGCAGTTAACGACATGAAAAGCCCCTCCCTGGCCATGGGAACACCAGTTTGCAAGATCCTCACTTTCTAGTTGTCAGGATGCAGAACTCCTTCCCTGAGGCCCCTTTAGCAGTGAAAACTACATGACCCAGAAGGCCCTGCGCAGAGCTGAGCCAATGACAGGTCAGGATGAAAGCATTTCCGTGATCGGTTCATCGCGTTGGGGCGGGACTTCCGGCGTCCTCCTCGTGGCGGGCATTTGTTCCGCTCCGGAGTATCCGGTGCGGTCAGAGTTGACAGAACTCGAGAAAGCGCAAAGGAGTCGTGGTCCCCGCGGCACAGATGCGGATCTGAGGCTCGCGGCGCCACCCGGGTGACCAGGGCCAGGACACGGACCGCGGCGCCCGAGGCCCCTTCCTGCTCCAGCCCCGCCCACAGAGTCCGATGGCGGCGGCCGCGCCGAGGGGCCCGGCTCAGGTGAGTGCGCGTCCCCGGGCCTCGCCGCCGTCAGCCCCGAACCCTGAAGCAGGCGCCGCTGGCGTCCTGCAGCCCGGGATCCGGCGTCCGGGCCGGCGAGGCGCTAGTGGGCGACATCCGGGGTAACGGGGTGTGGGAGAGAGCAGCAGGCGGAGCGGCCGACCGTACGGAGAGGTGGGGACGGCCGAACCGGGAGGCATCGGGACCCTGGGGTCCGTCTTATGTCTGTGGGGACAGTGAGGCGGGGTCGCGCCCGACCCTGAGCACCCTGGGGGCCGCGGAGGGCTGTGAGCAGCAGCGGCGCGCGGGCTGTGTTAGAGTTTTAATAGTTTTCTGCGGTTCTCAGGGAACAGACTAGAAATGGAATGATGAGGACAGTGAGGCATCGAGAAGTAGCGTCCTCGTCCAGGGTCACAGAGCTGGTCAGAGGCAGCTCAGAGCACTGAAACCCAGGGCTTAGTCAGTTAACCGCAGGTCACCAGGTTCCAAGATTGGATGGGGTCGCAGCGGAGACCTGCACGAATAGACACCAGCCCTGAAGGTTGAGAAAGCGCTTAGGGAACCTACTCACGGAAGGAGAGGATGTCCCAGTCCCTCCCTGGTCCTGTCTCACCCATATGGTGTTTGGAATTTTGGTCATGAGACTCTTCGCCTGCTGTATTCTCAGCTCTTGGGTGTGGGGGCTCTGATGTTACCCCAAGACCTGTATCCTGAGTGCAGGACAAGGGGAAGGTAGAGGTGCTGGTTCTGGTAACCCATGTAAATAGGTGTAGAAGGTTAACACAGGGACATACTTCGAGGTGTGGCTGAGCTGGGAGGAGGCTCTGCAGGTCTCAGTTCCTTCTCTTAAGAACAAAGAGCAGGGGCTCAGTAATCAAGCCTGTAATGTGGTTGCCTGAGAAGGGCATCTGTCATGGTGGTAATGGGATATTTGGATAAGAGGAAGGACTTTACCTGGGTTTAACAGGCTCCATCTGGCTGTACAGTGGACAGATTAAGGGGTCATGGGAGGAGGCAAGGACTATAACCCAGGGGACCATAGCTGTGGCCATGGAGGTAGGAGAAAGGGTTGGATTCTAGGTCCGTTTTTTAGGAAGGGCCAAGAAGATTTTTGGATGTCGTAGGTGAGGGAGAGAAAGGGGAAGGTTAGGGATGGCTCCCAGGGTTCTGTTCATAGCAGCTAAAGGGACGGATGCTCCATTAACTGGGATGAGAAATTTGTGGGATGTCAGAGGTCGCCAAGATTTTTTTCCCTTGGGAATATTAGAAGTTTTGTTTAGGCCCTGTTAAGAGTCTCAGATGTTTCCTGCGGGCAGCTGGACACATGGGGCTGAACCTCTGGGGCAGGGCGTCCAGATGGAGACTTTCAAAAGTGGTGAGCTTCGTGTGGACCAGAGTGAAGCAGTGGATCACGTTTCAGAGGTGGAGTGCGATTTACAGTGGCGATGGTATTAGTGGGCCAGAAAGACTAGGCCACTTGCCAAGGAGGGGTCCTTTGGATTAGAAGCTGTAAGGATCTTGATTATAACAAACACAGGTGAGGGAGAAAAGGGCCTCTGGATCCGTGTGGGAGAAAGGATGACCTGGCTGGTGGCTAAGGCTCTGTGAGAGGAGCGGCTGCAAGGTGGCTTCGGAGGTGGAGGCATCATCGAGACAGGTTGACACCGAAGTGGGGCTCTTGCTAATTCGCTGCTGTTCAGATTGACTGGAATCGTGTGGTGAGCTGGATGGGGTCTGCGGTGTTTCAGCCTTACTGGGGGATAAGATCTGGGGTATACGTGGTCATTCTCAGCAACAGTATACGAGGATTTCCTTCTCTCTACATGTTTGCTAACTAACCCCTGTTGTCTTTTGGATAACCATTCTAACAGGGATGAGGTAATATCTCATGCCTGGCAGGGAGACTGTAAGGGCTGGGGTTTTAAGGAAGGTTGAGTGGAGAGAGGAGGGTCGTGGCTGCTGAGGGGACAGAAAATGCATTACAGAAGTAGAAGGGGGTCATGGACATCTGAAATTCACGCGTGGCTCTGGGCGGCTAATATTGAAGCAAAGGTCAGAGGTGGATGGGCAGGCCTTTAAAGCAGCATTCAGGGCTTTCTTTGGCCGTGGGATCCATCAGAGGTCTGGGATGGTGCTGGATGGTGATTGAATTTGTCAGGCACTGTCTCGATGCCACGTGCCAAGTACACGTGTAGTGTGTCTAGGGGGTGATGTCTGTGATGTAGGGCAGGGAAATAGCAGATCTTGTAGGAGGGAGACTGAACATGTGAGGTAGTGTCTACAGAATGGTGTGCGTACGTGTAGGTAGCGTGAGCAGATGGCCCCCAAACCCTGTTAGTGAGGACCAGGTGAAGCATAAGCCCACCTTTGGTTGTGTCTGGTAGGTACTATGTAGGGGACCTCAGGGGAATTGCTTTGCAGGAAGGGTGAGGCCCTGCAGGCCAGGCCCAGAGTTTGGGTGACATCTATGGTCCCCTCTACCTGTATGGCTGAGGGCCGAACACAGTGATTATGGGACCCTGGAGAGAGACTGGGCGTCAGTGATGCCTCCTCTGTGGTGAGCAGCTGTAGAGGAGGATGCGTGTGGGGTAGATGTGTGAAGTGAGGGACTGTGAGGTTCTCGAACAGAATTTATGGTTTCCTCTGTCCCCATCTTGACAGGATGGTATTACCTTTGACGACGTGGCCGTGTACTTCTCCTGGGAGGAATGGAGGCTCCTAGATGATGCTCAGAGGCACCTGTACCACGATGTGATGCTGGAGAACTTCGCACTTGTATCCTCGTTGGGTAAGACTCTGGACTGGGCTCTGTCCTGGGCTCTGTCCTGCTCACTTTCCTTTGTCCAGGTGAATCACAGACAGTGTTTCCTTCTGGGAAGCTGCTGTGTTGCGAGGGCCGGCCCGTCTGCAGTGCCCTGTCCTCCTCTCCTGCAGCCCAGGACCTGCTGCGCTGAGCCCTCGCCAGGTTCAGTGTGTCCAGATCCGTGGCACTTCTGTTTCCCAGGGTTTGATCCTGTCCTTTAGCTGACGTCTCCTAGGGCATGCCTGTGCCAGGAATCGCAGGCATTGTCATGGTCACTACTTACCTGGCCCATGAGCTGTTTTTCCAAGACCCTTCTGTACCATTTGTAGTATTTTGTTTAGAATCTCTTTTGTTTTCTGTTTTTGTTTCAGCATTGTTGATCTGTAAAGTTGCATATATTAAAAGTACATAACGTGATGACTTGAGATATACATATAGTGACATAATTACCGCTATCAAGTTAATGAACACTTCCATCACCTGATATAGTTTTTATTGTAATAGTGTTTAAGATACATTCAGTAAATTTGAAGTGTGAAATACAGTATTGTTAACTGTGGTCACCACGTCATACATTAGATCCTCATAGCATTTTCATCTTATAATTGATCGTTTGCGTTTTTTGACTAATAACTCCCCATTTCTCCCACCTCCCGGCCCCTGTCATTTAACTCTTTCTGTGAGTCAACTTTTTTATGTTTGTTTGTTTAGGTTCCACATATAAGTGATATTATACAGTATTTATCTTTCTCTGACTGGTTTATTTCACTCAGTATAATACCCTCCGGGTTCATCAGCATATGGCAGGATCTCCTCTCGTTCAAGGCTGAGTAATATTCTACGGGTGTCTGTCAGTGCGTTTGCGTATATACATACGTGTGTGCCACCCCTTTCTTACGCATTTATCCATGGATGGGCACTCAGGTTGTTTCCATATCTTGCGTATTGTGAATAATGGTGCAGTGAGCATCAGAGAGCAGATTCGCTCTTCCACATTCTGATTTCATTTCCTTCGGATATTTTCCAGGAAGTGGGACTACCAGATCATGGGGTAGTTCTATTTTAAATTTTTGAGGATTTCCATAATATTTTTTCTTTTTTTTTTCTTTCTTTTTTTTTTTTAAACGCCTACAGCACCTAGTATTCCTCAGTAGCCTCCCATCCAAGTACTAACCAGGCCCTACCCTGCTTAGCTTTCGAGATCAGATGAGATCAGATATGTTTAGGGTGGCGTGGCCGTAGACTCATAATGTTTTTCATAATGCCTTTATGAATTCACATTCTCAGCAACAGTGTACGAGGATTTCCTTCTCTCTACATGCTTGCTAACTAACACCTCTTTTTGATAACCGTTCTAACAGGTATGAGGTAATATCTCATTATAATTTAGATTTACTTGCCCCGATGATTACTGAGGAAGAACAATTTTTCTTTAAAATTTACCCGATCACATCTTTTGTCCGTATTTTAATCAGATTGTTCTTTCGTTGTTGAGTTGTATGAATACCATATATTTTTACAACACTATGCTCTGTCAGATAGATGGCTTGTAAATATGTCCTTCCGTTATGTATATTACCTTTTCATTTTGTTGATTGTGTCCTCTGCTGTGTAGAAACATTTTAATTTCATGTAGTTCCACTTTGTTTTAGTTTTTTTTCCCCTCTACTTCTGGTGTCATGTTAAGAAAAAATCATGGCCAAGGCACTGTCTTTTTTTTTAAAGGGGTTTTACATTTTCATGTCTTATATTTAACTCCTTAATCCATTTCGAATTAAATGTTAGCGGTGAAAGATAGGGGTCCAGTTTCATATTTTTGCACGTAGGTATCTAGTTTGCCCAAATTATCGAAGAGACTGTCCTTTCTTATTGTGAGTTCTTGGTGCCCTTGTCGAATATTAGTCGGCTATATATGCATGGAATTTTTTCTTGAGCTTTTTATTCTGTTCCATTTCTCTGTATGTCTTTTTCTGCCAGTACCATACTGTTTTGATTACTATAGCTTCAAAATACAGTTTGAAATCAGGAAATGGTACCTTCAGCTTTGATCTTCTTGCTCAAGATTACTTTGGCTATTGAGATCATTTGTGGTTCCTGGTAAATTTTTAGGATTCTTTTTCTATTTCTATGAAAATTTCCATTGGAATTTTAATAAGAATTGCATCGAATCTGTACATCACATTGGGTAGTATGGACATGTCAACAGTATTTATTCTTGCAGTTCAAGAACATGGAATATTATAGTTCCTGTGTTTCTTTTTAACTTCCTTGCTGTCTTGCTTTGCTATCTGATTTTTTCCTTAGCGATATGCTTTGATTTGTTTACCTTTATTTTTTACTTATCTGCTGTAGGCTTTTGCTTTGTGGTTACCATGAAGTTTACTTCAAACATCTTAGAGCTATAACAGTCTGTTTTAAGCTGATAACAACCTAATATCAGTCGCATACAAAAAGTACCCTTTTTATAGCTCACCACTTTGTGTTTTATGGTTTTGGTGTCAAAATTTACATCTTTTTATAGTATATAAGGGTTAATAAATTATTTTGTCTGTGGTTATTTTTAATACTCTTATCTTTTGTCTTTATTATAGAGTAATAATAGAGTTAAATGATTAATACCATATTATATTATTAGCATATTCTGAAATTGAGTATATACTTGCCTTTACAAGTATGCTGTATATTTTCAAAAAAATATATATATATGTACATATATACATACATACATATACATATATATATATATATATATATTTTTTTTTTTTTTTTTTTTTTTTTTAGCAGGCAGATTGCAAGGACCTTATCAGCTTACAATCCCTTATTTTTTATTTTTTAGTTTTTATGCCTACAGCACCTGGTCTTCCTAGGTAGTCTCCCATCTAAGTACTAACCAGGCCCGACCCTGCTTAGCTTCTGAGATCAGACAGGATCAAGCTTGCTCAGGGTGGCATGGCCGTAGACCTCTCCTTCATTTCTAAAGGACAGCTTTGCTGGATAAAGTATTCTTTGTTAGTATTTTTTTTTCCCCCTCAGTATTTTGAACTTTTCATCCACTCTGTGTTGCTCTGCATGGTTTCCACTGAGAAATTCATTTATAGCCTTATGGAAGTTCCTGTGTATGCAGTGTGTTCCTTTTCTCTTGCTGGTTTCAAACTTTTCTTTGTCCCTGATGTTTGAAAGTTTTATGGTAATGTGTCTCAGTGAGTATGGGGGACCTATGAGCATCATGTACTTGTTTGTCTGTATCTCTTCTGATTGGGAAAGTTTTCAACTATTATTTCTGTGAATAATCTTTTTGCCCCTTTCTCCCTCACTTCTTGTGACACTCCCATATTGCAAACATTTCCCTTGATGACATCCCATAAATTATGTGCTTTGTTCAGTCTTTTTTCTCCTCTGGATGATTTGAAATGATCTGATGCTCGGTCACAAGTTTTTCTTCTGCTTCATCAATCGGCCCTTGATGCTCTCTGTTGCAATTTTTTTCATTCTTTGTATTCTTTAAGTCCAGAATTTCCTTTTAACCCGTTAAAAATTTTTTTCTATCTCTGAACTTGATGTGTTCATTAAGTATTATTTTCCCGATTTCCCTGAGGGGTCTCTGTGTTCTCTTGGAGCTGACTGAGCTTCTGTAAAACAGTTATTTTGAATTCTTTGTCTAGTATTTTAGTAGATTCACTTGCTGGAAACTTGTGCACCTTTGGTGATGTCATGTTTCCTTGATTGTTCGTGTTCCTTATATAGCCTTTTGTTGATGTATTCACATTTGATGGATCAGTCACCTCTTTCCTGCCTTTACGGGTTCATTTTGGTGTGGAAAGACCTTCACCTTGGGTTGGTTTCAAGGTCACCGGGCTGCGAGGGTGTGGCAGTGTTGGCTCTGGGGAGGGCCTGGGCATGTAATTACCATGCACTTCTGTCAGCTGAGGTCAGGAATGGCAAATATTGTAGAGATTCTCAATAGCCGAGGCTGCAAGGTGAATTCACGGGTACCTGGTCATGTCGAAGCTGCGAAGTTGGGTAGGGTGTGACGTCAGGACTCCGTTCCAGTCATAGCAGGAACGTTTCCCATTTAACCAGTGCTTTGTTGTCATCGCCAGAGCCGCACCCCCTTTTTGCTTCTCCTCCATCGTTGCTACTTTGCTGATGAGTCATTTCTACTCCTGTGTTATTTCTGCTTTGATTCCTGGCCCGTGGAGAAGCTCCACCTCTCTGGACTTCACGTCTCCCCCATTTTCCTCAGCTCTCCCTCCGTTGCTCTGCAGCATTGGTCCGCACGTGCCACAAGATCGCCGTGCGTTCTTAAATCGGCCTCGGACAGCACGTGTTCTGTTCTGTTGCAGTTGTTTTTTCCCGGGTTTGGACACACGCTTCTGCAGAGCCTCACGTCACCAGGAGAAAAGATCCTGTAGGGATCCTTTGCTAGAGGAGCGAGTTTTAGAGTACGCCTCTCTTCTCTGTTTCACCTTATCCTGCATCTTTCCCCTGGTGAGGTCGCCACCATTCATTTGCTTTAGAGGCGCAGAAATGCCCAGTAGCCACTTCTCCCACCAGATTTCAACTCCCTTCATTGAAAAGCATTCCCTGGACTCATTGCCAGATGTGACAGATGCACATTTGTGATGAGGGTTCTCCATCTCTATAGTCATCATGTATTTCACCAGCGTTTGTTTGTGTTCAGGTTGCTGCTGTGGAGGAGAGGACGTGGAGGCGCCCTTTGAACAGAGCGTCTCTGAAGGAGTATCACAGACCAGCACCTCCAAGGCAGCTCTGTCTTCCCAGAAGACCCACTTCTGTGAGAGCTGTGGTCCAGTCTTGAGATACATACTTCAGTTGGCTGAGCACCAAGGAACATCACACAGCCAGACAGCGTTTGAGTGTGGGGTACGTATGAAACAGTTTTATTTTAGTGCACATCTCCAAAGACACCACACACAGCACCTGAGAGAGAAACCCTTCAGAAGCAGTGGGGATAGGACCTTCTTTGTGAAGAACTGTAAGTTCCATGCTTCAGAGAAGCCCTTGACCTGCGATGAAGTTGGGAAGAACTTCCCGGCCACCTCGGAACATGTGCAACAACAGACCGCTCACACCAGAGAGGAGCCAGACAGAGTCACCCAGTGCTGGGCAACTATACCAAACGGGAAAAGTCCTTTCTCCTGGGGACAATGTAAGAAAGCCTTCAGCCCTCTACATACACATATTCAGGACCGGGATGTCCATACCGCAAGGCAGTGTTTTGTGTGCAGTGACTGTGGGAAAACATTCAGGTACAAATCCTCATTTGTTGTTCACCAGAGAGGGCACACTGGTGAAAGGCTTCACGTGTGTGGCGACTGCGGCAAATCTTTTAGGCGAACCTCAGTCCTCAATCGGCATCGAAGAATTCATGCTGGGGCAAAGCAGTACAAGTGCGGCAGATGTGGCAAGTCCTTTAAGCAAAAATTTGTCCCCATTTATCCGTGGAGAAGTCACACTGGAAAAAACTGTGACTTGTGCCGTGAATGTGTGCAATCTTGTAGCCGTAGGTCCATCCTTATCCGACAGCGGACAGTTCACACTGGAGAAAGGCGTTACGAGTGCACTCGATGCGGGAAATCCTTCCGGCGAAAATTCTACCTCATTATACACTGGAGAGTTCACACTGGAGAAAGGCCTCACGAATGCCGCGAATGCGGAAAATCTTTCACCAGTAATTTAGTACTTATTCTACACCGGAGAGTGCACACAGGAGAAAGGCCTTTCGAGTGCAATAAATGTAGGAAGTTTTTTACCAATAGTTCGATACTCATTTTACACCAGAGAGTGCATACGGGAAAAAGGCCTTTTGAATGCGGCGAATGCTGGAAATCCTTTAGCTGTCAATCTCACCTCACTCAGCACCGGAGAGTTCACGGTGGAAAAAGGACTTACGAGTGTAGTGAGTGTGGGAAGTCTTTTACCTCTCGCCCCGGCCTTCGTTATCACGAGAGTGTTCACAATGGAACAAGGTCTTACGAGTGCAGTGACTGTGGGAAATCTTTTACTTCTCGCCCTGGCCTTCGTTATCATCTGAGAGTTCACACTGGAAAAAGGCCATATAAATGCAGCGAATGTGGAAAATCTTACAGCCAAAGGTCCAACCTCATTCAACATCAGAGAGTTCACACAGGAGAAAGGCCTTATGAGTGCAGCGAGTGTGGGAAGTGTTTTACCTCTAGCTCTGCCTTTCATTACCATAAGAGAGTTCACACCGGAGAAAGGCAGATGTAGGAAATCTTGTTTCCAATCTCAGTAATCATCGGGGAAGTTCTGCAGGAAAGCCTTATAGGTGCGAATGTTAAATCGTTCATCCAAATATCACCTTCTTCTACACCAGAGAGTTCACAGGAATGCCTTATCAGTGCGAGTGTGGGAAATCTTTTCGACTGGATTCCAACCTCAATCATCCAGAAGTTGCGGGAGAAAGACCTTATGATTTTGCTGGCGAATGTGGGAAATCGTTTATCAAGACATCACCTTCTGCACCAGAGAGTTCCACGCGGAGAAAGGCCTTATCCAGTCTTGGCCAGTGTGGGAAATCTTGCATCCAATTTCAACCTCAAAATCATCCAGAGAGTTCACCGGGAGAAAGGCCTTATAAGTGCTGGTAGATAACGGAAAATCCTTTTATCAAAGTGTTATAACATCCTGCAAGAGTTCACACAGGAGAAAGGCCTTATGAGTGCACCGAATGTGGGGCATCTTTCACCACTAGGAGGAAACTTCGTTATCACCAGGGAATTCACACTGGAGAAGGGCCTTATGAGTGCAGTGAATGTGGGAAGTCTTTTGCCTCTTGTTATGCCCTCCGTGACCATCAGAGGGTTCATACAAGCAAAAGGCCTTATGAATGCACTGAATGCGGGAAGTCCTTCAGAGCCAATTCTTACCTCGTTGAACACTGGCGAGTTCACACTGGAGAGAAGCCTTATCGGTGCGGCGAATGCGGGAAATCTTTTTCTTCTGGCTCCGGCCTTCGTTATCATCAGAGTGTTCACACCGGGGTAAGGCCTTACGAGTGTAACGATTGTGGGAAATCTTTTCCCAAGAGCTCGGCACTCATTCGACATCGGAGAACTCATACAGGAGAAAGGCCTTACGTGTGCAGTGAATGTGGGAAGTCTTTTATCCAAAGACATCACCTTATCGTACACCAGCGAGTTCATGCAAGATAGAGGCCTTATGACTGCAGTGTCTGGGAAATTCTTCAGCCATAAATCATAGCTTTCTCAACACTAGAGATTTCGTCCTGGGAAAAGATCTTAAAAGTGAGGTGAAGGTAGGAAATCTACCTGTATCTCTGGACTTCGTTATCATCTGAGAGTTCACACAGGATAGAGGCCTAAGGTGTAGCAAATGTGGAAAATCTTACCCCAAGGTCGATGCTCTTTCATCGCTGGAGAGTTCACACGGGAGAAAGACCTTAGGAGTGCAGGGAATGTGGGAAATCCTTTTGCCAAAGAATTCACCTCATTATGCACTGTAGAATTCACTCTGGAGAACGACCTTAGATGTGCAGGGGAATGTGCAATTTTCTTGTTCCGTGTAACGACACAAGAAGAAACCATAAGAAGCCATTTGTCAGAACTGAATCTCATACGTCCAGTCATCCACAGTTGGGAGCCTTCCCATAAGTCTTAGTGATGCGTAGAAACATGTGCGTCTACATTGCCCTTTCTAACTTGCCCAGGGCTCCTTCCAGATTTACGTCACTGACATTTTCTATCGTAAAAGCCATTTTGTTTCTACTTCTTGCCAAGTTCCCACAGTTTGCATCCGTCACCACTCCCATGTGCTCAGGGAAGCTGACCTCTGTCATCTCATGTACTGGAGAAAATTAGGACTAGCCTGAGCCCTTCCGAGTTCACATTCCCTTTTCTCTGACTTGCTTGGGCAAGAACCTGACTCATTCCCAGCAGAAGAATCCCATGAGTTTGCCCGGCAACTTGGAGAAGGGTGTTTTTCAGGGATGTGTTCTCTCTTGAATTTTTTCAGCTTTCAAGTCACCAACTCGAACTGTTGCCGCGCATCGCTTCGCTTTGTACAATACGGATGCCTTACTGTTTTAAGTCCTCTTTCTACTTACTGCGTGGAGTGTTTTACATACACATTTTGGTTCCACAGTTTTGACGGGTGAAGTTTTTATAGGGGTCTCCAACTTTGTGTTCTTCGTGGGGCAGTATGATCGCAAAAAAACCAGCTCACCAGTGTTTGCCAAATTTGCATTCCTACCAACGATCTCCTAGGAAAGACTGCAGGGTTCGCCAGTTCTCATCAGAAGCCTGGATGCTATGAGTTTTAGGAAACGCAGAGATCAGTCACCCCGAGGAGGGGGCAGAATGTGACATTCTCAGGTGCTTCTTGGAGCAGCGTGAATTTTTTCCCCTTGTTTACAGGGGATATCTCAGGGGATACAGAAGGGAATCCCTTCCCCAGGTCCTACGAAGATCTGTGTGCCCTCGTGTCCACGATTCTGTGGGTGACGGTCGCTGATTGTAAGACCATAGGGGTCAGGAAGCCATGACTACTGTGGAAACAACACAAGATTAATAGGGATTGGAGGACACTGTAGCCAGCTCGATGAAACACGCCTCTTCAAAAGTGAATCCATAAATGTTTCTGTCACGGTGACCATGCGGATCAGTGCGTACACAAATCTCAGGACCTCCAGGCGTGTTTATCTTGTGTAGCCAAAGTCTTTGTCAGAGAAAGCCTCTCAGTGATGATCGCCTAAAGGGTGTCGTCATGCAGGTAGGCGAACAAAGTTAAGGGGTCTAGAGATGTGGCTCTTTTGACCCAGCCAGCATTTCTGTTGACTGAAGTCGAAATGTCCTGTATTACTATCCAACATTTGCTGCCACTGAGGCAAGACCGACCCTCAGAGGCAATAGGACAAAGTTGGTGGCGTCAGCATAGGAAATAGTCAAACCTGTTTCCCAAAAAGAGTGGGACACACAGGTTTTTTTTTTTCTTGAGCCATTTTAAAGCTTTTTAAAGGTATGATTTACATGTAATAAGCTACACACATTTAAAATGTATTTGATAAGCTTTGACATACTTATGAAACTGTGAAAACTTAACAGCCTTGGTAGTGACTAAATCTGTCACTGTATTTTTGCCTCAAGTCCTTTTATAATCTCTCCCTGCCCTTCACAGCCCTCCAAATAATCTTCGCTTTACTTTTCCTTAGCGTAGATACCTTTGCATTTTCTAGAATTTATAAGATGGGAATCATTAGATGTTCACCTGTTTTTTTTCTCTGGTTTCCTCCATGTTGCATTATCTGAGATTCATCAATGATGTAAGTAACTCAGTTTTTCATTTCTGTCTTTGGATATATTACAATTGGTTTATTCATTTATCTCTATATGGACATTTGGGTTATTTCCATTTTTTTTTTATACCATTGTAAATTAAGCTTGTACGAACCCATGTGTACAGTTTTTTATATGACATGTTCCACTTATCTTTTGTCAATAGAGTAAAATGTTTGAGTCACAGGATAAGTGAATGTCAACTTTTGAAGAAACTAACAAATGATGATCTAAAATGACTGTACCTCTCTTCATTCTTATTAGCAGTTTGTGAATTTCATCTCTCCACATCATCATGAATACTTGGTTTAATTTGTCATTTTTAGCCCTATTAAGTAGTTTATAGTGCTGTCTCACTGTGGATGTAATTGCATTTCCCTAGGGATTATCAATGAGGAGTTTGTCATATGTTTAGTTGCTATCCGTAGTCTGGTAAAATGTCTGCTTATATCTTTTGCCTATTTTATCAATTTTGGCCATTTTCCTTTTCTTTAACAACTAGGACGGCGAAGCAGCAAGGGTGTATGTTGGAATTTCACTCGTTTTTTTAATACCGCAATGACTTCTTTGTTTAATGGATTGCTTTCAATACCGGAAGAATATATCTTTTGTTTTTTTTCTCCAAAATCTTCGTGCTATGCACAATGTAATGGAAGCATATACCACACACTTTGGAGATTAATCTGCACTGTTAACATATTCTTCGTCTGTTTTGTAAGGCCAGGCATTCAGTAATACGGCAATGCCTTGCTGTGTAGCGTTTGCTCATTTTCCTGGTCTGTCACGTCATTGGTGGATTGGGACAGATGGGGGACTGATGGCATCAGGATGGTCTGGTGGGGAGGGAGGGAAAGAGGAGGGAAGTGATGAGACTCCCTAATTGGCCCGAATTTGAATCTCAGAGCCCCAGCCCTCACTGGGGCCTCCAAGAAGTGTCTCCCCTTGGGGCTGTAGTTTCCCACTGTATAAAACGGGGAGTAATGAGTCACCCTGTCCCCGGGCCATTGGGAGAGGTGAAGAGCTGAGGTACCATTCTCTGCACCTGTGGTTCCCCCTGTATATGGTGACATCCCAGGGCAAGGCACCCCTCCATACCCTGCAGGAAGAAAGAAGCTATCAGGTACTGACGTCTTAGTGTGAGATCCCCACCACAGAATAAAAATGACTCGCTGGAGCTCCTGGAGGGTCAGCTGGCTGGCTGTGACATGCAGGTGATGATGTCACTTATCTTAGCCTCTGTGAGGATCAATAAAAATAACAAAACACAGTATTTACCAGTGCCAGGACTCCAGGGTTTACTTTTTGAGCACATTCTCTTTAATTCTGTTTGCAACCTCCTTGAGAGCCTTTTGGTTGTAATCTGAAAATGGCCCACAGACACGGAGGGCAAGGAGAGACTGAAGAAAGATGACGATGACTCCAGATTGGGCATGTGAAGCCCTCACCTGAGGACAGGTACTTGGTGAGGATCAGGGAGGCTCAGGTGCTTTGTGGGTGGGATCGCCTGGTTTCTTATCTAGTTGTTTTACTAGTAGCTGTGTCACACAGCTGGCAATGTGTTTATTCCAATTTCTTTGAAATACATGCCTTGGCAATCGAAAGCTTCTTGCTAGGCCCTTACACTACAGGGATGGACCGGCAGAGTACAGAGAATTTTTGTCGGTAAAACTGTCTGATATAAAAGTAGGTAATGTCATTACACTGAGAACTTACAGTAACTCCAGTATCATAATTTGTAGCCTAACATTTGTGTATTTTGCAGTTTGGGCTCTGAAGCTGCTTACAAGTCATGACTTTGCTCTTTGGGGTGTGAAAGCCCCCACAGGGCAAACAGCCCCCCAGTGCTGACTGTGTTGATAAGTGGTACTCCCTAAACAGTTAATGACACTTTCTGTACTAAAACTGACCATAATTCTTTTTCTGCAGGCCTGAAATGAGACTAGGACATTGATGATTGTTCAGTCACATATCGTTCATGGTTCTTATCTCACAATCCCACTTGCTGACCACTGAGTCCAGTTGCCCCCCACCAATCAGAAAATGAATGGTGTAAGTTCGTGAACTTGTTTCCTTAGCCACCCGTCTCTGAGAGTCACCTCCTTACAACTCGTGATTTTAAAAGCCACGCCCCCATTCTCCCCAATTCAGAGTGTGTCTTTGTTTTATACTGAAAGCTCTGTCCCCTCATTTGCAAATTGTATCAGAATAAACTCCATTTAATTACACAGAACTGTCTTCTGGAAATTTGTTGACATATTCGTCCAAATATATAGAATGTACAACACCGAGTGAACCTTACGTAAACTAGATTTTGGGTGGTGACGATGTGTCAGTGTAGGTCTATAAATTGTAATAAAACTCAGTAGCATGGATATGGATAAGGAGGGAGGCTGTGCAGGTGTTGGGGGCAAGAGGTACAGGGAAAATCTGTATACCTGCTGCTCAATTTGGGATCGTAAAACTCCTCTAAAAAATAGTCTATTAGAAAAAGAATACCATTAGCTTAGTTGCTCTCTGGTTGAGATACATGTAAGATTGCTAAAAGGAGTTGAGTAGTCATCTTAGGATATGTAGTAAGAATTACTGTATGCGTAAGACAGTGTTCATCAATGGGTAGGACACAAATACTGTCACACCGTGACACCGGCAAGGGAGTTTTCCGGTGGAACCAGAGGCAGAGCTCTAGCTCGTCCACCTGCTTCACGGCAGCCTGACATCCTTTTCCTTCTCATGGTCCTCTGTGGAATCTTTTCTTCTGGACCAAACATAATGGCAACACGGAATAACGCTTCAGGCTACATGAATTTCAAGAACAATGACAGTGTTTCCAGCCCTGCGTGGACTCATTTTCTCTGTCTATGAAATGATAGGGCTACTTACATAAGTTTATCTGGGAGCATGTCAAGTAATGTTTTAATCATCTGGGAGTAGGCTGAGCTTTACAGTCTCAAATAACGTCTCTTCTCCGCCTTAAACAATGAGCAAAGCCACTCCCTCTGTTGCGGTCCAGGCACCGTTTTCCCGCTTTCCTCTCAGTGGCTCACCACTAATGTCCCGGTATGTAAGGTGTAGAACAGCTTCCGGCCCCCTCTGAAGTGCCAGGAACTACGTTACCCAGAAGGCCCTGCGGGATGCCCCCGTGAGGAGCCAATAACGGATCAGGATGAGGCGTTTCTAGGCGTGCGCGTAATGTTGGGGCGGGGCTTCCGGCCTCCTTTGGGCTTCCGTTTTTGTTGCTCCCGCGGTCCCGAGCACAAAATTGGGGTCAAGTCGAGGAAAGAAGTCAGCGTGACTAGGACCGTCTCCGCCGCATAGACGCCCGAGACTTTGCGACGTCGCCGGGGTGACGCGCGCCAGGGTCCGGGCAGGCGCCGCTGTGCCCGGGGCCCCCTCTCCCGACGCTCCCGCCCCGGTCAGTCCCTGCAGGGACCAGAAAAGTAATAATTACCTCCTAGCGAAGAGTTGCAAGCATCCATTTAAGGTACTCCTGGCAGGTAAAATGCAAAATTGCAGAAAGCAATTAACAATAACTATGTAGCGATTCAAAGATGGTAGCGGAAATAGTCCTGGCAAAACATCAGTGGATGGTGAAAACTACTGAATGTTACGTGCATTTGGATCTGTAGCTTTGGGGGACATTCGAAATCATACGTGTAAAGCTCTAGGAGCGAGCTGAACTTCGTCTCCAGAAACCTGACTTCTGCCCCTTTAAGGAGGGACTGAGCTCTTTCTAAGCCCTCGGACCCGGAGACCCCAGTTCCCAGCGTCTCTCGGGGGTCTAAAATTTTCTGCGGGAGGTCGGAGCGGGAGCGCGCGCCTCGGTCGGTAGGAACTACATTACCCTGCATGCTCTGCGCCGAAAGGCAGCCTCCGTGAGCCAATGAGGGCTCAGGATGGGGGCGTTTCCGTAGGTGGCCTCGAGCGCGAGGCGGGACTTCCGGCGTCCTCCTCCCGGCGGTCATTTTGGCTGCCTCGGGTGTGTTCCTCCAGACGCAGGTCCCAGAGTGCGGGGTCGTTGCTGGCGGACGGGACCGAGAAGGCGTCGGAGGGATCGTTGTCTCCACCTTACAGAGGCCAGAGTGAGGCTCGGCCGCGGAACCGCCGGAGATGAACCGAACCGGGGCCGGGATACGAACTTCCAGCCGGCTCCCGGTCCCGCTCCGCCCACAGGCCGGGATGGCGGCGGCCACGCCGATGGACGCGGCTCAGGTGAGTCCGCTTAAGCCCCGGCCTCACCGCCTCACTGCCTCACCCCACCCGAATCCCAAAGCCCCGGCTGCCGGCGCCGCTCCCGTCGTGCAGCCCAGGCCCCGGCGTCCGGGACAGTGAGGCGCTAGTAGAGGGGGTCCCGTTTCTGGTAGTGACTGTGACTGCTTAGTTTTACTGCTGGGGGTGCGATTAGGTGTAGGAGAGGGTTACGGGCAGAGGAACCGGTATGTGCAGAGGCTCGGAGGTGCGACTGAGCCGGGAGGCTTTGGGAAAGCTGGGGTCCGTTGTGCCTGCGAGGAACGGTGTTTGCGGCTGAGTCACGCCTAGAATAGCAGACTGAGGCTTCTGCCTACATTCTGAAGACTCCAGAAGCCATGGAGAATTTTAAACACAGGAGAGACACGAGTTACATTAGGGTTTAAAAAGTTTCCCAAGTGTCGTTCAAGGGAAGAACAGACCGAAGGCAGGTCAGGTCATGAAGACACTGAGGCACTAGGCGGCTGAATCTTTGTTCAAGGGCGCAGAGCTGCTAAGATGAGACACTTAGGCACAGAGGTTAGACATCCAGCCCTAGTCTGCCTGGCTCAAGGGCCAGGCATGGGTACACAGGGGCACGAACCCACTGAAACCAGACACGGTAATAACCTGCTTCTTAGGGCCTGATGTCCTTATCTAATTTAATCACTTACTCAAATGGTGGCACCTGCCGACACCGTTACATTGGGGTTAAGGGCTAACACATGAATTCGGTGTGTGTGTTGGGGCGGGGACACACATCAGTCTGTAATAGAGATGAAATGAGGATATATACAAAAAACATGGATGACCACCGAATACTTAGCTGAGTGGAAGAATTCAGACAGAAAGAACAGACCACTTAAATCCACTGAGAAGGTCCTAGAAAATGCATAACGTAAGCAGATCAGTGGCTGTTTGAGAATGGTGGTTGGGATGAGCAAATATGTCATGGAAAAGGCTATGACAAAACTTCGGAGTGGCGATGGTTGTGTTCAGTATGTTGACCGTGGTCATGGTTTCGCAGGTGTGTTTGTTAAAACTCATCAATCACATTGTACACTTTAGATAAGTTCAGTTATAGGTCAAAAGCCACGAAAAGGTAATTGAACAATACTTTTACTTCAGCAAGATAACGAATCTATCTGAGGTGAATGATCGAAATGAAAGGAATAAGGGAGAAATTGTAGCTACCAGACTAGAAACCTGAAGAAAAGGAGAACTGAGTTGTGTTTATTTCTCCTCCTCTACCCAGTGGTATCAATATGCAGTTAAGGATAAAGTAGAAACTCCCCAAAATGAAAATGGAGCTGGTGTCACTGCCATGCTATCAAGGCTGGAGGAGGATCCAGTATGAGATAGTCCTAAAATCACGTAACCCAGTGTCGTTCCTACTAAGAGGATGGCCTGTGGGAGGACAGTGGGGAGAGGGAGGTTCGTTAGGATTGTTGGAGTTAGAGCAGTTTCTAGGCCAGAGCGGTAGGCAGCACTGCCTCACTTAAAAAAAAAACTCCTAATGGTTAGATCATGTGTTAAAGGGGAATTAAGGCAGTCTGGAATTAAGAGTGCTAATTCACTCATCGAGATGGGGAGATTATTTCGGCTTATCTGGGCCTGCCAAGTACAATCCTAAGAGTTCTTACAGGTGGAAATGATAGAAAAGAGAAAGTGTCCGAGCGAGCGATGTAGGGTGAGAACATCTCACCGGCCATTGCTGGCTTTGAGCTGGAAAGCAGCCATCAGCCAAGTATGTAAATTGCCTCTAGAACTGGAAAAGGCGAGAAAATGGATTCTTTCCCAGAACCTCCAGCAAAGGACTTCTGACTTCCAGAACTGTAAAATGATAAATCTGTGGTGGTGAAGCCACTAAATTCATGGCGATTTAGCCAGTTTCACATATTAGAATTATACCCAATTAAAATAGTGCATTACCAGTATACTTAGGATTGCCACAGTTAGGACATGAAAATACAGGACACTCACTTAAATATAAATTTCAGATAAACAAAGAACTTTCTTAGTACATGTCCCATGCCATATGTAAAATTATTTATTATTTCTCAGAAATTCAAATTAAAGTAGGTATCTTATGTTCTGTCAGGCAAGTCTAGGTGCATGGGCACAAAATGTGGTGGGCACCTATACTCTAGCACTGTGAGCCTGTTGTGCTCATTTTAGATCCCTGGCGATTCCTTATAAAGAAAGGTCAGATGTCCTTACCTAATCTAATCACTTACTCAAATGGTGGCACCTGCTGACACCACATACCGTTGAGGAAACTGCATACCGTTTTCCATAGTGGCTACACCAGTTTGTTGTCTGTCCCACCGAGAGGGCATGAGGATTCCCTTTACTTGACATCCTCGCTGACGTGGTGTCAGTTTGTCATCGATGGCCATTTTGACAGGTGTGAAGGTGATATCTTGTAGTTTTAATTTGCATTTCCCTGATGATACGTGATGTCTAGCATCTTTTCACACACATGGCCATCCTGCTGCTCACAGAGACCCTTTCGAGTGGTCCAGGTTAGCGAGTCCGGAGCTGTCCCCGGTGCTGAAGCGTGCAGAGAGCGTGTCCCAGCCCCACCTGCCCGGAAGCCGCAGCGCTATGGGTGCTGGAGTCATTGCTTCCGAAGACAGTCTTTTTCTCAGGGCGAGTTGAGTCACCGCTCCATCCGCGATCCTCCACTGTTGCATTTGCCCCTGTTGGGTGGAGGACTTGGGAAGGAGGCTTCATGTCTGTGTAGCACTTTCCATTTTATAAAGGCCCTAGAAAGTCTCTTTATCATTTGATCTTTAGGACAGTTTTCCGAGGTCAATGGGAGAGATGGCCTTTTCGTTCCCCCTTCAAATCAAAAAAAAAATATATATATATATATATGTATGTATATATACATATATACATACACACACACATATACATATGTATATGTTCTCTGGAGAGAGTCGCATCCTCTGCCCATTTGTTAAATTGTATTGTGTGAGTTTTCTTTTTTGGGGGGAGAGGTGTTAAGTTGTATGAGTATCATCGGTGACCATCTTCTCCCATTCGGTAGGTTGTCTTTTAATTTCGTCGAAGGTTTTCCTTGTGCAAAAACTCTTTAGTAGTCCCGTTTGTTTATTTTTTTCTTATGTTTCCATTGTCTGAAGAGATATATCCAAAAATAAATCACAGTTCACTGCCTATGTTTTCTTATAGAAGGCGTATAGTTTCGGGTTTTACATTTAAGTCTTTAATCCATGTTGAGTTTAGACTTGTATATGTTGTGAAAAGGTTGTATCTTTTTGCATTTTCTGCCCAGTTTTCAAAACTGTTTTTATTAAAGAGACCGTCTTGCCTCTTTTGCCATAGATTTTATCTGTGGGCTCTCTCTTCTGTTCCATTGATCTATGGGTCTTTTTTTAATGCCAGCATCGTGTGTTTGGATTTCTATAGCTTGATAACAAACAGGTAGCATGATACCTACAACTTTGTTCTTTCTCAAGATTGCTTTGGCTCTTTGGGGTCTTTTGTGGTTCCGTATAAATCAGCGTTTTATTTTGCGAAGCATGCCACCGGTATTTTGATAGGCTTTCGAGGGATTGCATTGAACCTGTAGATTGCATTAGGTGGGTCGTACGGACATGGTAAGGATGAGTTTCCTATCCATGGGCATAGTATGCGCTCCCATTTCTTTCTTCGACGGTTTATAATTTCCGAGTACAGGGTCTTTTTTACCTCTTTGGTTAAATTTATTCCTTGGTATTTTTTGTGCAGTCGTAAGTGAGGTTTCATAATTTTTGTTCCTGGGGTATTTTTCTTACAATCCTTGTTTTTGCGTCGTCAGGCGTTACTTCTCTTTCACTTCCGATTTTATTTGGGTCCTTTTTTCTTGGTGACTCTGGATGAAGGTTTTTCCATTTAGTTTACTTTGTCAAGGAACCTCAGTTTTGTTGCTCTTTTCTATCTTTTTAGACTATTTTTGTTGATATCCACTGTGATCTTTATTATTTTCTCCTAACAGTTCAGTCTGAGAAAAGGTGGTAAACTTCTAAGGACTCGTTCATTCTCTACGTCACCTGAATTGCATCCCTTCCTGACTTTGCGTTTGGTTTCTGCTTGCATGGAAATGAGCTTTCCTTGCTGACTTTAAAATGTTTATTGTGAACAAACCTACACTGAAGGTGACACGTTGCTTTCCTCCTGTTTTTTTTCCCCCTCTTTCTCTCAATAGCCGCCATTATTTTCATAAGGTTTTAAACATATGACACAGCCAAATTGACTTTCCTGCTGTGGTGGCTGGGGAGAGAGTTAAGGGAGAGTGAAGATACTTTCCGGTGTGATGGCGACGATCTCAAATTCTTTCTAGGTCCCTGCATCCCTCTTACGTGCTCTGGGAAATAGTCAGTCAGCACTTTAACCTGGATCGAATCTTCCACGCGTTGGGCATTCCTGTCTTCCTTCATAACTCACTAACTCAAAAGAGGGCAGTGTCAGCACCCAGAAACACAGGGGGCAGTCACCTGCCACTCACAGGTTTGCTGGATGCGACCTTGTTTTCTCTCCTTTCCGGGTCATTCGGTTCCTCCCCGTCCAGTACATGCCTCAGCTTCCGCCGTTTCCTTTGCTGGATCCCGAAACTCTTGGCACGTCGATCCGCCTGTGGACATTTACACACGCATGTCAAGAGGCCGAGGAAGCGCAGTCACCATCTGAGACGCGGCTGTAGCGTGTCGCTGCACCATCCCGGCCCGGCTTAACGGCTCCGCTGTCTCTTGTGCTTTACAGATCCAGGCGGCAGGTCCTCAGCATTAGGCTCTGTGCGCACCTTCCTCTGAAGCCGGACTCACAGGCCCTTCCTGACCCCGGTGAGCGCGTTGGGGCTCCTTCCACTTCCAGCATCCCGCCCTTGCCCCTCAAGCTTCGGTGGCCCAGTCTCACCAAGTAGACGAGATGGCTCAGCCTTTAAGGCCATGGAAGCTAGTGAGCCGTGTCCGTGACTGTAAGCCGGGGGGAAGCTGTGGGGCACCCACAATGATACTTGTCATCAAGCTTCCGGCTCCTTTGGGGAGTCGGAAATAACAACTTGAAACGCATACACGATCGGTTGCAGGCAGGTCCCCAGCAGTCTGGCCATGGCATCTCTGAGAAGGAGCCGGGACGGCCCTCACAGTGCTGCAGCCCCTCTGTGAGGGTGTCAGCACCCAGAGGACCCTCTGCGTGGAGCCCATGAAGGTCCAGAGAGGGACGCCTCTGCGTGTGCCGTCGCCTTGGGGTGAGACGCCGGGCCACCTCCTCGTGGTGGTTTCCTCTTCCGGGGCTCCAGCTAGACAGAGAAGGCGTGACAAGAGCCATCGTTCCCACCGCAGAGAGTCTGATGGCAGCGTCCTCGTTGAGGGGCCCAGCTGAGGTAAGTGGCCCCCAGACCCACCCCGTCTCAATACTGAATCCCCAGCTGACATCCTGCAGCGCAGGCCTGGCTTCCGGGACAGTGACGTGCGTGCGGGTGACAGCTGGAGCGATGAGGTATGGGAGGGTCGACAGCATGAAACAGTCCGAGTCACTGTCACGGAAAGAACAGACTGGGGCGAACGGGTGGGAGAGGGAGGTCGGGTCAGAGTCTCCCTGAGGACCAATCCCAGAGCGTAGCCAGCAGCACCAGGTCTTCTAGCTCTGGGCAGAGAGACAATGGGGACCGGAGCCCATCGAGCCCCCACGATGTGGGGAGGGTGTCCTGGTCCTGGACAGAGATCGCGGTGCACCTGGGCCACTGTCCTCCAGAGAAGAGCACGTGACACCAGTTACTTCTCTCTCCTCTCTCCTGCAGGGCACAGTGGCCTTTGAAGATGTGGTCGTGTACTTCTCCTGGGAGGAGTGGGGGCTCCTGGACGAGGCGCAGAGATGCCTGTACCATGACGTCATGCTGGAGAACTTTGCCCTCGTGACCTCACTGGGTAAGAGCCTCACACTCCCCAACACACCCCCACATCCCCCTGCAAGCTGTCCTACTTCCCTGGCTAGGCTCTGGGGTCAGAACTTGCCCCCTTCCTAGCTCAGCTAGGTAGCTTACTGTCCAGCACACCTGTCCCATATCCCGGTCTTTCTCCCTAATCTGCTAGCTCTTGCTGTCACTGGTCTACCCACGTCCTTGGAGACCACGGGCCGAGGTGCCACCCAGGAGGCCCGGCCTTGGTGAAAGCAGCACTGGGCGTGTGGACACTTCCGGCGCCGCACCTCGCGTGTCTTTCCTCCCCCGTTCTCGACACTTCCTAACTCCATTCTCGTTTCTATTCCGAATCCTGGTCCTGGCCACCCCCCGTGTTAGCTCCGCAGCATGTCTGTGTCTCCAGAAGCGCGCACACAGCTAGGAATGAGCCTCTGCACATGCGCCCTTCTCTGTAGACGGCCGCAGCCAGCTCTTCCTGGGCCTGCACGCCATCTTCCACACAGCCAGGGCCCTGCCGCGGGTCCCGGGCCGAGGACTCAGTTGGGGAGCCCTGCTTGCTTCTCGTGGCTCTAGAGTCCTAGAACTGCCAAGCAGCCCTCTTTGAGGCACTTGGCTCCCAACACTGTCACCTTAGAAAGCAGCTCCCCTGACACGCCGGTGATGGGGGCCGCCCCCTCCCCCAGAGCCAGCGTGCACAGCGGCCGCCTCTGCTTCCAGGTTGCTGGTACGGAATGGAGGCAGGGGCGCTGTCTGGGCTCGGTGTGCCTGCGGCGTGCACGGCAGCGGCCCAGAGCGCAGACTCGAACCCGGCCGCTCAGAAGACGCCTTGTGCAGCCTGGTTCAGCCCCAGCCTGCGCTGGCACCAGCAGCCCCTGGAGGAGAAGCCGCTGCAGGGGGACACGGACACGGCCTCACTTGTGACGAGCTGCACGCTCCACGTGTCGGGGAAGCCCTTCGCCCTCACCTGCGCGGCCGTCGGGAAGGACCTCCTGGCCATGTTGAGTCTTCTGCAGCATCAGGCCACTCTCAGAGGCACAGAGGCCCCCAAGAGCTTCGAGTGTGGGGACGAGGAGGCCTTTCCCGGCGGGACGAGTCATTGCGGGTTCGGGGACTACGGGGACCCCTCCCTGGGCTGCGAGTACGCACTCTTTCAGCCGGCGCCCCCTCCAGAGAGCCAGGACTGCCGCAAACCCTTGCACCACAGCGCCGCCCTGCGCCAGTGCCCGGCGCCGGAGCCGGCGGCGAGGCCTTACGCGTGCGCCGACTGCGGGCGGACCTTCAGCCAAAGCTACAGCCTCATCCAGCACCACCGGATTCACACGGGGGCCCGGCCCTACAAGTGCAGCGAGTGCGGCAAAGCCTTCACCTACAAGCTCAGGCTCGTGCAGCACCTGCAGATCCACACGCGGGTGAAGCCCTTCGAGTGCGGGGACTGCAGGAAAGCCTTCAGCTACAGCTCCACGCTCATCAAGCACCAGAGGGTGCACACGGGCGCCAAGCCGTACAAGTGCGGCGAGTGCGGCCACTCGTTCAGCCAGAGCTCCAACCTCATCCAGCACCAGAAGATCCACAACGGCGCGCGGCCCTACAAGTGCAGCGAGTGCGGCAAGTCGTTCAGCTACAAGTGCAAGCTCGTGCAGCACCTGCGCATTCACACCGGCGAGCGGCCTTACGAGTGCGGCGAGTGCGGCCGCTCCTTCAGCCACAGCTCCACGCTCAACCAGCACCGCAGGATCCACACCGGGGCCCGGCCGTACAAGTGCGCCGAGTGCGAGAAGTCCTTCAGCCAGAAGTCCAACCTCATCCAGCACCAGAGGGTTCACACGGGGGAGAGGCCTTACGAGTGCGGGGAGTGCGGCAAGTCCTTCAGCCAGAGCTCCCACATCATCCAGCACAGGAAGCTGCACACCAGATGACCTCGCGCGTGCGGCACCCGGGCGCCAGCCCCGTCGGCTGCACCCCTCACGGCCCCGGAGATCATCTTGCTGCCACAGACCGGGGACGGGCCTGACAGCCGGGGCCCACGGTGCTCTTTCGCTCGGTGGAACAGAACCGGGAGTCTGGCCCTCGCGGAGGTCCTCTGCTGGAGAGTCGGATGTCATACACGGCTGGAGTGCGCGAGTGTATGTATGACCCGTCCCCGCTCCTCGGGAGCCTCGGTTGCCTACTCCGGCCCAGTAGTTCACCCGTGCCTGACGCCTGCTCCCTCCCGGCAGGGTCTAGCTTCTCGGTAGCCACAGGCAGCAGCGCAGGGCAGGGCTCGGCTCACTCCCTCCTTTCTGCCTGAGGAGGGCTGTCATGCCCCCTTCTTGGCCAAGGTCGCTCCAGGTCATGCTCTTGGCTTCCAAAGCCTGCTGCTCCCCACTCCTGGTCTCGCTCGTTGGTGCCACTTGTCTCCCAGGAGAGACCCCAGGGCTTCCCTTCGTGGGCCTCATTTGTGCCCTGGATGTCAGCCCAGAGGACTGCACGTAGACTTGTCATGACAACCTGCTGTGCTTCTACAGGAAGTACATACAGGGGTGCCCAGGGAGGTCCCCTCCTGCCCAGCTCTGTTGTAGGGAAGCTGTCAGCTGCTATCAATGTGCCTTCGTGTCCGGTGTGAGTGGTCGTAGGACCCAGGGCCCCAGTCAAAACCGTGGCAGCCCTTCTCCAGCTGCATCCACGGGGGTTCCGCTGACTGGTCGTGTGGGGTGAGTGTGCGCACGCCCCACGTTGCGGGAGAGCATCGAAGTCTCTGGCACTCTCCGCCATGCTTCGGAGGCGAGAGGCAAGACGATGCAAATCGAAGGGAGACCCGGGGATGTAACTTATTTCGTGACCCAGCCACCTAAGTGGCAGGCGATATAAGTGGCAAACGAAGAGAGCATCTCACAGGGCTGTACCTCCCCACACACTTTTCTAAACCTCTGGTTAGGAAAAAATGGGGGGAATCCATTTTTAAAGTCGATTCGTTTGGGTGCGGAGCACGCACCCAGTTCAGATGAAACCGTCCTGAACACCGAGGACTCATCACCTTGTGCCCTCCTTCTTAAATCTCATTACTTTTTTCTTTCACAGGAGATTTAAATTTTCTTATGGACTTTTTTATATGCAAACCCCTGAACTTTGAAACCATGTTTTCTCAGTAGTGTCCTTCATGCTACGTAAATTCAGTTACTTTGCGATTCAGGGGTGTCCGCTCCCGAGCGACTTCACACTCTGTATTGCCGAGGACTGTTCCGCTCCATGGTTGCACACGGCACGATCGTTTACACGGAAACCTGGGACTGGAGGGGGTTTCGCCTTTCGGCATCTCCAAGTTCTGGACTGTTCCAGCCACTCACCCGTGAGAAACGGTGGCCAGCCTGAGTTCTCACTTCCTCCGAACCGACCCCCACATTCATTTCCTTGGTTGCAACTCTGCCGTTCCTGAATAAAACACTTTTGTGGGTAAAAAGTGACTTATTGTCGTAACGAGAACCAATCTGCTTTTACTTAGCTTTCAATTACAGTTTGCATCCTTGAGGATAGATGACACAGCTTGTGTCCAGTGGCCTCAGCAGGAAGGCTGCTTTGGAATCTGGAACAAATTCTGCCACTTTTTCCATGAGCATGAGTTACCTGCCCCCCAGGTTAACTCTGCTTTCCTGCACCGCCGAGCAGCACACTCTGTCACGCTTCTGCTTCGTACGCAAACACATCTCTTGCCCAGAGTTCACGCTCATCTCTCAAGCATGATAAACACCTTCAACTCTGCAGAGCTGGGTGTTCCCCCTGGTTTAGCAGGCCCCGCTAATGAGCGGCAAAACGGCCTCAGACCACACGCAGCCTTCCAGATGTGTCATTTGAGCAGCCCCTTTCCCCGCAGGCCTCCAGTGTGCTCCAAGGAGCTAGAATAGGACTCTCCCGTCAGCATTGGACAGAAGCCCTGGGGGTAGCAGAGGGATTGCCGGAACTGCGAGCTGCCCAGTTAATACTTCCCACTAGTCCCCTGGGTATAGGTGACAGTGGCTTGTCCCCAGAGTGCGGAACCAACACTGCACACACCCTGTACACAGTCATTTGCCCACATTCCGAGTCCCTTCTGGCAAATGACATGAAGGCGCAACTCGCGCACTTGCAACCAGATTGCCCTGACTCCCTACGGCCCAGAGGGGCAAGTCACATGCCTGCTGCCTTCCTTGGATTTAGTGGCCATTCCTCGAGGCAGTCTCAGTCCCTCGGGAATTGAACTTGAATGCCTTGTCACCTGTGGTCACCATGGTTGGTACCATCGCTACCATTGAAAGGGGGTAGAACAGACATTCAAATGATTTGTGGCCTCCAGGAGGGGCTACAGCCAGCAAGGCGACGGGCATGGTCTTTTTGCTCTGAGTAGCGCAAGCATCTCCCACAAGTGGAGTCAGCACGAGGCGTGTATTAGCACTAGGGCGATGGAACCCCAGTGAGAGCCCAGCGACCGAAGGACCCATAACCAGCTCAATGAGCCGCTTGCAGTCCCGCTGTGCCAGCTGTGTGCACGCACACACAGGGCTTCGTCTCCGAGGTGCCGACCCCTGGTCATGCAGTGTCAGCTCATCAACACGTCTCCCCAGTTTTGACTTGCAGGGAAGGGAGTTGGATTCAGTACTTTGCAGCTCAGTCGTGATGCAG
This sequence comes from Pteropus medius, assembly GCF_902729225.1. Taxonomy (NCBI): domain Eukaryota; kingdom Metazoa; phylum Chordata; class Mammalia; order Chiroptera; family Pteropodidae; genus Pteropus; species Pteropus medius. The sequence continues at coordinate 162,155 of NW_024351568.1, read as the reverse complement.
CGCAGCTGTGGGGACCGCGCAGCGTTACGTTGGGAGGGCACAGCTGCGAGGCAGCCACAGCCACACGGCCCCTTCGCCTGCTGAGGTCCGTCCCCTCCACTCGACCCTGTGCAGGCTGGCCCCTGGCGAGACCGCCGTGTCTCAGCACCAGTGGGGACACAGTCTTTAGTGCACGCTCCGAGCCAGAGGGAGCCGCCTCGCACGGACAGAGGTCCTGCCGGGCATATAGTTGCTGTGATTGGACAGTCAGCCCTATTGGTTGAAGGAGGGTTCCAGGCCCGCCACAATTGGCTGGTTCGGAGACCAGGATCAGCGTGCAGGAGGCAGGCAGGCGCCTACCCTTGGTTCGGGTTTCTCCCAGAAGCACACCTGGCACGAGAGGCCCTTGTCCAGCCACAGCTGCTGCATGCTGCTGCTTTTTAAGTTTAAGCCATTAGCCACCAGGAGGCCCTGGTTGGCTCTGTTCTCAGGGCCCACAGAGAAGCAGGTGCTGCTCAGCAAGGTCGGAGTGGGAGGAGCCAAAGAACACGTTAGCTTGGCGATGTCCTGGTGGCCCAGGCATACTGGGGGGGCACACGGCAGTGTCCCCCCCACAGGAGGTGGAAAACAGCCTGCCTCCTCCCATGGCAAGGCTGAGATGCCACCTGCTAAGGATACAGGTACCTGGCACTGAGGCCGGCATGCTCAAGTAGGAGGGGCCTGGCCAAGGCCCCGGTGCTGCCAGTCACATGGTTGATCAGGCCACGATGTGGGTCAAAGCAGGCTCAGTCCCAGACCCACGGCTGGACAGAGCACACCAGAGAGGCAGGGGGAGCCTCGATGGCATGACACAAAGGTCTCACCCAAGGTGCCTCAGCACAGGGCAGCCCCATGGAACCAGAACACCAACTGGTCGGTGGGCACATCTCAGGGGCTCAGGCCACTGGCTTATTGAACTCCAGAACGTCATCCGCACGCCGACATCCTGCGTCACTGGCCAGTCGCATGGGGCACCATCCAGTCAGGGACACTGACCGCCAAAGTGGGATTGGGGGAGGTTCTCCCAGGCACCTCACAGGTAACCACACGTGCCCCACCCTGGGCACTGAACGGTGGAGGGCAAGTGTGCTGCAGGGGCCAGAGGTGGGCCCTGGCCCCACCCCTGGCGGGCCTTGCCCACTGGGAGGGCTCCGCATGTGCCCAGTGCGAGCTGCACCAAGGTCTACCGCCCAGGGCAAGAGAACCCGGTTGTGCCTCCCAAGGCCATCTCTGGTCATGGCCCTCACTGGGGTGTCACCCTGGACACCAGTTTAGTCACAGCGATGTCTCACGGAACACGAGGAGGCCGGGAGCCCGCACTGCGTCTAGCTCATCACGTGCACAGAGCCCTTCTGTTGCTCTGATTACTGTTTCTAACACCGGCAAACTTAACACACTTGTGCGAAATGCCAAGACAATGGTCTCCAAAGGTACTGGCGCCCTCTGCTGGCTGAGCCATCACAGTGGCTCCCCCTTGCAGGAAGCAAACACTGAGAGCGCTCTCTTCACGCCACCTGGGGCTCACCGCTCAGGCACTGCAGCGGAGGCCTGACTCACAATGGACTCAGTACCCCACTCTGCCTCAGACACCAGAGAAGCGACCAGGGCCACAATGGGCATTGCAGAGGGCCCGGCAGCCAGTCTCACCACCGCGGAGAGACACCACCGAAGGGCAAGCGAGAGACTCCTCTATAACACGGGACTCTAGCTGAGGATGCCATGTGGCTGATCTTGTGAGACAGAGGTGGGCTGGTCCACACTCGTTTCCATGGGCTGGGAGAACGGGCCAGGGGCCCCAGGCAGAGCACCCAGCTTCCCCACAAACATTCAGCAACGTGCCCTGGGTGAGGGCGAGCACCACATGGATCAGTGCGGAAAGCACCCGGAGGGGTCCAGGGAGACCTCACACAAAGATGCTGCCTCGGGACGGGGCAGCTGACAACTCCCGGAGAAGGACGCCTGACCCATAGCTCAGACCTACAGAGTGAGGCTCTTGCTACCACGGCAGGCTGGGGGCACAGAGCGCCCGGAACCGTAGGCATCAGCACCGGCGGGCCGAGGCGCAGGAGAGGCAGCCGGGCCAAAGTTTCAGCAGCACAGGCAGAGCTGGGCGTCAGGTCACGGTCAAAGCCGCGGTGGAACTCTCTCCAGCCACGATCGCAAGAGCGAAGTGACCACTAATCTGGCAACAGAAAACACCAACTTTGGCTGAAAAAATTACTGTGCTTGTTGGCGGGACCAAAGCACGGGGCATGCGGGCGTACTGGTTCCCTGGCCCGGTTGCCAGTCTTCAAAGCCACCCCATCGGCCGGAGCTCCCCGAGCCATCTGGTCGACCCTCCGGACCTGGTAGCAAGACAAGAGCCAGGAGGGCCCGGGCCAGTCCTTCCGCCTGCGTCTTCGGAGAGACTACGAAAATATTCTGGAGGCGGCTTCCATCGAGTAGGACGGCGGACCTTGCCCTGCTGGGGACTCCGCATATGGCCTGGGCCGGCCACCACCTCCAGAAAAGACAGGCGTCCGGCCGTGGAAGACATCTCACGTTCCGGGCCGAGCCCCACTGGGCGGGTGTTCCGGTACAGTCCCCAGCGAACGAATGCAGCGACGATGCCTGGTGGTGACCGGGCCAACCCCGCCAGTGCGGCGGGCCTCCTGCAGCGCGTCTCGGCCACAGCGGTCGACCTCACCCGTTCCATTACCCCGGAGCTCAGCGGGACGACACTCAACGCCGCCACCAGAGGGCGCTCAGCAGCCGGCGCAGACGCCAGCCAGACGGACCCCGTTCAGGGAGGCGAGGACTCACCGCGGCCGCCCGGACGCCCAGTCTCACTCGGTCCACGTTTGAGTGTCTCTCGCCCGGCCCGGCGAAGAGAGGTGAGGCCGCGGGCCCGGCAAGCAGAATCCGCCCTCACCCGCGCGGGTGAGCTCCGCGCGGGAGTTACCCAGTCACTCCCCGAACTCCTGCAGATACAATCTCCGGTGACTGGACAAAGCATCAGCATCCTCGCGTGACCGAGACAAACCTGATAACGCCGCCGGCCTCCTGGAACTCCGCTTCGGGCACTGAGGCCAAATCCCATCCCTTCACTCCTGCGGAGCTCAAAGTAGAGAGAACAGCCGCGCCTGTGAGAGGCTCAGCCTAGACCCAGGCTGGCCACTCCAGCAGGCGGGACAGAGTCGGGTGGGCGACATGGTCCTGCCCGGAGCTCTGTGCGCCAGGGAGCCGAGCTCCTCGGCCACTAACACCGCAGAGCAGTGATGGAAGAAAATACGGATTTCGGTTACGCGACTGGTGACGGGCCTCGGGCACCATGGCCAAATCCCACTCCTTCGGGTTTCCGCGGAGCTCCCGGCCGAGAACACTAACAGCAGCCATCAGGTGGCGACAGTCAGTAGGATGGTTCGTCGTCGCGGACGGCCACAGCCCACCGTGCACCATCACGTCATCCAAGCTTAATCGGTCCACCTCAGAGCGCGACTCGAGCCTGGGCCGGAGCCGGGAGGAGAGGCTGGCGGCTCAGCTTCGGCCAGGAAGGCGCGAGCGATCACGTGCATGGCTTTGCGAGGCCTGAGGGGAGCCTCGGAGACAGCAAACGAGGCGCTGCGTCAGCCTCGTCGACCTTCTTAGGCGACGGAGGGCCACAGACTCCGGAGGGGGACGCCTGACCTAGGAGCAGGAAGCCTGCGTGTGGCAGTCGCCCAGTACGCAGCGGACTGTAGCCCCGCCGTGTGCCCGACGTGAGGACACCCGCTGCCCTTCCGCACTGGAGTCCGGAGACAGGAACGTGGCTCAAGCCCCGATTGCAAAGAGGCGGCTCCCACATCCAGGCGGGCGGCATCAGCCAGAGGAACGAAGACAAGGGAGGTCTCGGTCACGCCCGGAGCTCTGTGCACCCGGGGAGCCGACCTCATCGGCCACTAACGCCGCAGAGTGGGTCTTGGCTCATGTGTTGGAAGAAAATATGGATTTTCGAGAATCTCAAATGGTGAGGGCAAGTTCCACAGGTCACGGAGGGCTCCTTGACACTGCTCATCCATCGACACCCCCACCACTACCACGTCAGAGCGCCGGTGTTCGCGCCCACGCGCAGGGCCGGGCCGGTCCGCGTTCCGGCGGAGACGTCTCAGACGCCCAGGACTCACGAGAACTTGGCCAGCCCGCGGCCTCCTACGCCGGGCTCCGAGTGCGTTTCCCCGTTCTCCATCAAGGGAGCGAGACCCAAAAATTGGAAACGCTTTCGGGATGTTGGGACCGGACTGGCCTTCACCTACGGAGTATGCGGATGTCCGCGCGCGGGACACCGTCCCCTGGTCTCTCATGGCAACCCTGGTTGCCTTCCGCGCATTAGGGCCACCGGCCAGTGTTGGTCGACCCCCTCCAGGGTGCCCACCACCTTCACTGGGAATCGCCATCCCTCAAACTACTGCATGTACAGTCTCTGGAGAATGGACAAAGCACCAGCATCCGCGCATGACCGGGACAAACCTGATAACGCCGCCGGCCTACTGGAACTCTGCCTCGGCCACTGAGGCGAGATCCCATCCCTTTACTCCTGCGGAGCTCCAAGAGGAGCGAGAAATGCCGCGCCCGTGACAGGCTCTGCCTAGACCCAGGCTGGCCACGCCAACAGTCGGGACAGAGCCGGGTGGGTGTCATGGTCAGATCTGAGCCCTGCACATCCGGAGAGTGCGTCACTGCCTAAGGCGGCACAAAATACCGTTTTGGGGCGCCACAGCGGGTGACAGGGCTGGTCCACATGTCAATTCGCACTCCCGGTATCGCGGCCCATCCGTGGACTTGACACTTCGCTGTCGACCCAGAAATCTCATGTTCGTGCCCACGGGCAGGAGTCACTCCACCTGTTTCTGGATGCGAACTTACATGTCTGTGGAGCCTTGAGGATCAGGCTCGCGAAAGACAGCGGGCGGCCGATGGCCTCCTGCCCAGGGCTCGGTGTATCGCCCGGGCCAGTTCCCAGCCTGAAGCGAGGCACGAAAATGTCGAGACCAGCCGAGGCCTGCTACTGGAATTACCGTGAGCCCGTCACAACTTAGAACCACCTTGCGTCCCCGGACTGCCGCAAATGATTACGAGTCGGTTCCATAGGTCACGAAGGGCTCCTTGACCATGGCACGTGCAAGGACACCTCATTCCTATCATGGCAGAGCTCCTGTGTTCACGGTCACGGTCAGGGGCCGATCTATCCACGTTTCCGCGGGGAAGCCTCGGACGCCCAGGACTCCGAGGACACGGCCGTATCGCGGCCTCCTAACCTGGGCTCCGTGTCCATTTCCACATTCTCCTCCGTGAAAGTGAGACCCGAAAATTGGAGAGGAGCTCCTTCAGGATGCTGAGACCCAGGCTGGCCTTCACCGCTGGGGTGTGCGGGCGTCCGGGTGCAGGACACCATCCCACGTTCAACCGCGGCAACCTCGGTCGCTTTCCGTGGGTTAGGGCCACAGAAGGACGCTGGGCAACCCCCTTCAGAGTGCCCACCACCTCCACTGGGAGTTGCCGTCACATTTTCGTGCTCCTGCAGATACAATCTCTCGTGATTGGCATAGCGCCAGCATCTGCGCGTGACAGGGACAAAGCTGGTAACGCTGCCGGCCTCATGGAACTCTGCCTCGGGCACTGTGGCCAAATCCCACTCCTTCCAATTTCCTTGAAGCTCCGGGGCAAGAAAACTAACAGCAGCCACCAGGTGGCGACCGTCAGCCGGATGGATCCTCACCACAGGCGGCCACGGCCCACCACAGGCCATCATGTCATCCAATCTTAATCGGTCCACCTCATTGAGCGACTCTTGTTGGGCCCGAGCTGGGAGGAGAGGATGGCAGCTCAGCAAACAGCGTCCTGTCTCTTGTGCACGGTTGGGCTCCATCCAGGAGAGCGCGAGCGATCACATGCATGGTTCTGCGAAGCCCAAGAGGTGCCTCGGAGACAGCAACTGGAGGGACTGTGTCAGCCTCAACGACCTTCTCATGCGGCGGCGGGCCACAGACTCGGAAGGAGGACACTTGACCGTGAATGAAACCTTTGTGGTTTTGTTGCCTTGTCCGCAGCAGGCTCCAGCATAGTGTGTGCCCGGCATGAGGACACCCACTGCCCTTCTGTTTTTGAGCCCAGACACAGGACCGCGGCCAGGCCCAAGGCTCACTGGAGCCGGTTCTCACATCCAGGCGGGCGGCATCAGCCAGAAGAACGAAGCCAAGCGGTGTCACGGTCATTCCCGGAGCCCCGTGCACCGGGGAATCGACCTCATGGGCCACGAACACCACAGAGCGTGTCTTGGCTTATGTGGAGGAAGAAAATACGGATTTGGGGAACCCACAACCGGTCACGGGGGCGTTCCACCGTTCACGGAGGACCCCTTGACCACGGCACGTCCAACGACAACACGTTCCTACTGCGCCACAGCTGCGGTGTTCGCGCCTGGTTCTGTCCGCATTTCCACGGAGAGGTCGTCGGCGCCCAGGACTCACCAGGACCTAGGCGGCCCCTCGGCCGCCTACACTGGGATCCGTGTGCATTATACGTTCTCCACTGTAGAAACCAGACCGGAAAATATGATAAACACTTGCGGGATGTTGGGACCGAGGCTGGACTTCACCTCTGCAGTGTGCGGACGTCCGCGGGAGGGACAACGTCTCGTGTTCTCCCGAGGCGACTCTCGTCACCTTTCGTGTGCTAGGGCCAGCGTCTGGTGCTGGTCGACCCCACTCAGAGTGCCACCACCTTCACTGGTACTTGCTTAGTCACTCCCGAAAACTTGCAGATACAATCTCGGGAATCTGCAAAGTATTCACATCCGCGCATGACCAAGAAAAATCTGAAAACGCCACCAGCCTCCTGGAACTCTGCCTCGTGCACCATGGCCCAATCGCGCTCCTTCCGATTTCTGTGGAGCTCCGGGGAGAGAAAACTAACACCGGCCACCAGGTGGCGACTGTCAGCCGGATGGATTCTCATCACGGGGCGCCACGGCCCACCACATCATCCATTTGTAACCGGTCCACGTCGGAGCGCGACTCTTGCCCGGGCCCAAGCTGGGAGGAGAGGCTGGCGGCTCAGCAAACAGAGCGTCCTCTCTCACGCGCACGGGTGAGCTCCAGCCAGGTGAGCCTGAGCGATCACGGGCATGATTCTAAGCTCCAGGGGAGCTCCGAAGACAACCAGAGGGGCTGCGTCAGCCTCGAAAGCCTTTCTCAAGCGATGCCGGGCCACAGACTCGGGAGGAAGGCGCCTGACCATGGGCCACGAAGCCTGCGTGGTGCGGGCGCCCTGTTCGCAGCAGGCTCCAGCGGCGACGCGTGCCCGCTGTGAGGACACGCAAGGCCTTTCCGCGCTGGAGCCCGGAAACAGTACCGCAGCCCAAGCCCCAGGGCTCACGGGAGCCGGTTCCCATATCCAGGCGGGCGGCATCAGCCGGATGAACAGAGCGCAGTGGAGGTCATGGTCATGCCCAGAGCTGTGTTCCCGGGGAGCGGAACACATGGGCCACTAACACCAAAAAGCGATTCCTGGCTTACGTGGCGGATTTCGGGTACCGCAGCTGGTGACGGGGCGGTTGCACAGGTCACGGAGGGCTCCTTGACCACGGTGCATCCACCCACATCGCAGTCCCTACCACGCCAGAGCTCTGGCGTTCGCGTCCACCGGCAGGGACCATTCTGTCTGCGTTTCGCGGAGAGGACACGGATGCCCAGGACTCAGGAGGACCCGGCTGACCCGTGGCCGCCTACTCCGTGCCCGTTTCCCATTCTCCATCGCGGAAGCGAAACCAGAAAATTTGCGGAAAATGCGTTCAGGATGCTGAGACCCAGGCCGGCCTTCACCTCTGGGTTGTGCGTGCGTCCTGACACGAGACACCCGTCTCCTGTTCTCTCACGGCAACCGTGGTCGCCTCCCGCGGGTCAGGGCCACCGGCCGGAGCTGGTCGAACCCCTGCAGGATGTCCGACGCCTTCACTGCGACTCGCCCAGTCACTCGAACTCCTGCAGATACAATCTCCGGTGACTGGGCAAAACGGCAACGTCCGCAAATGACTAGGAAAAAGCAGATCGCGCCGGCGGCTTCCTGGAACTCCGCCTCCAGCACCATGGTCAGATCCCGCTCCTTGGATTTCCGAGGAGTTCGGGGGAGAGAAAACAGCAGCCACCATGTGGCGAGTCAGCAGCATGGATCCTCATCAACCAGCGGCCATGGCCCACCGCGGGCCATCACATCCTCAATCTCAATCGGTCCACCTCGGAGCACGACTCTTGCCGGGGCACAAGCTAGGAGGAGAGCCTGGCATCTTAGCAGAGCGTCCTTTCCCGTGGGCGCGGGTGGACTCCGGCCAGGAGAGCGCGAGCGATCACGTGCGTGGCTCTGCGAAGCCCGAGGGGAGCAACGGAGACAGCAACCGCACGGGCTGCGTCAGCCTCGCCGGCCTCCTCAAGCGACGGCCGGCCACAGACTCGGGAGGAGGACGCCTGACCATGGGGCACGAAGCCTGCTTGGGGCAGTACCCCTACCAGCACCAGGTCCAGCGTGTGCCCGGCATGAGGACACCCGTGGCCCTTCCGCACTGGAGCCTGGAGACAGGACTGTGGCCGGAGCCCCGGGCAGCGGCTTCCCACATCCAGGCGAGCGGCATCAGCCAGAGGAACGGATTCGAGTGCGTTCAGTGTCATGCCCGGAAATCTGTGCGCCGGGGAGCCGACCTCATCGGCCACTAACACCGCAGAGTGCGTCGTGGCTCACGTGCCAGAAGATAATACGGATTTCAGGAACCGCAACTGGTGACGCGGCGGTCCGCAGATCACGGAGGGCTCCTCGACCACGGCCCCGTCACTACCAGGTCAGAGCTTCGGTATTCGCACCCACGCGCAGCACTGGTATGTTTGCGTTTTGCGAAAAGGCTTCGGACACCCAGGACTCATGCGGACCCGGCCAGCCTGCGGCCTTCGAGTCCGTTTCCCCATTCTCCACCGCGGAAGCCAGACCTGAAAATGTGAGGAACGCATTCGGGATGTTGGGACCCAGGTTGGCCTTCGCCTGTGGTGTGTGGGCGTCCGAGTGCGGGACACGATCTCCTGTTCTCCCGCGCAACCGTGGTCGCCTTCCGTGGGTTAGGACCGCTGGCCGGTGCTGGCCGACCGCCTTCAGGTTGCCCACCACCGTCCCTGGGACTTGCCCAGTCACTCCCTCATACTCCTGCAGATACAATCTCCGGTGACTGGACAAAACATCAACATCCACCCGTGACCGGGAGAAACCTGATAACGCCGCCGGCCTCCTGGAACTCCGCCTCGGGCACTGAGGCCAAATCCCATCCCTTCACTCCTGCGGAGCTCAAAGTAGAGAGAACAGCTGCGCCCGTGAGAGGCTCTGCCTAGACCCAGGCTGGCCAGGCCAACAGTCGGGACAGAGCCGGGTGGGGGACATGGTCATGCCCGGAGCTCTGCGCGCCAGGGAGCCGAGCTCCTTGGCCCGTTACACCACAGAGCGGTGATGGAACAAAGTACGGATTTCGGTTACGAGATTGGTGACGGGCCTCGAGCACCATGGCCAAATCCACTCCTTCGAGTTTCCGCGGAGCTCCGGGCCGAGAAAACTATAACAGCGGCTATGAGGTGGCGACAGTAGGATGGTTCGTCATCAACGACGGCCACCACCCACCGCGCAACATCACGTCATCCAAGCTTAATCGGTCCACCTCAGAGCGCGACTCTAGCCCGGGCCGGAGGTGGGAAGAGAGGCTGGCGGCTCAGCTTCGGCCAGGAAGGCGCGAGCGATCACGTGCATGGCTTTGTGAGGCCTGAGGGGAGCCTCGGAGACAGCAAACGAGGCGCTGCGTCAGCCTCGTCGACCTTCTTAGGCGACGGAGGGCCACAGACTCGGGAGGAGGACGCCTGACCTAGGAGCAGGAAGCCTGCGTGGGGCAGTCGCCCAGTACGCAGCGGACTGTAGCACCGCCATGTGCCCGACGTGAGGACACCCGCTGCCCTTCCGCACTGGAGCCCAGAGACAGGAACGTGGCTCAAGCACCGTTTGCAGAGGCGGCTCCCACATCCAGGCGGGCGGCATCAGCCAGAGGAACGAAGACAAGGGAGGTCTCGGTCACGCCCGGACACCCTCATTCCTATCACGGCACAGCACCAGTGTTCACGATCACGGTCACGGTCCGATCTATCCACGTTTCCGCGGGGAAGCCTCGGACGCCCAGGACTCACAAGGACACGCCCGTAGCACGGCCTCCTACCTTGGGCTCCGTGTCCATTTCCACATTCTCCTCCGGGAAAGTGAGACTGGAAAATTTGAGGGGATCTCCTTCAGGATGTTGAGACCCAGGCTGGCCTTCACCGCTGGGGTGTGCGGGCGTCCGGGTGCAGGACACCATCTCCCGTTCTACCGCGGCAACCTCGGTCGCTTTCCACGGGTTAGGGCCACAGGAGGATGCTGGGTGACCCACTTCAGAGTGCCCACCACCTCCACTGGGAGTTAGTCACATTTTCGTGCTCCTGCAGATACAATCTCCGGTGACTGGACAAAGCACCATCTGCGTGTGACCGGGATAAAGCCGATAACGCTGCCGGCCTCATGCAACTCTGCCTCGGGCACCGTGGCCAAATCCCACTCCTTCGAATTTCCATGCACCTCCGGGGCGAGAAAACTGACAGCTGCCACCAGGTAGCGACTGTCAGCCGGATAGATCCTCATCGCGGGTGGCCACGGCACACCGCAGGCCATCACGTCATCCAAACTAAATCGGTCCACCTCGGAGCGAGACTCTTGTCCAGGCCCGAGCTGGGAGGAGAGGCTGGCGGCTCAGCAAACAGCGTCGAGTCTCGTGCGTGCGGTGCGCTCTGGCCAGGAGAGCTCGAGCGATCGCGTGCATGGCCCTGCGAGGCCAGAAGCGGCCCCGGAGACAGCACCCGGAGGGGATGCATCAGCCTGGCAGAACTTCTCACTCGAGGGCACCCCACAGACTCCGAAGGACGCCTGACGACCGGGCACGAAGCCTGCATGCTGCGGTCGCCCTGTCCGCAGCAGGTTCCAGCAGCGGTAGCACGTGCCCGGCATGAGGACACCCGCTGCCCTTCCACGCTGGAGCCTAGAGAATACCACGGCCCAAGCCCCTGGCGCTCGGGAGCCTGTTCCAACATCCAGGCGGGCGGCATCAGCCAGATGAACACGGGGAATGCAGTCATGGTCAGG
>NW_024351568.1:0-103012 GCF_902729225.1 Pteropus medius | reverse complement strand
TCAATCTCCTGCAGATACAATCTGCAGTGACTGGACAAAACATTAACATCCGCACGCGACCGGGACAAACCTGATAATGCCGCCGGCTTCCTGGAACTATGCCTCGGGCACTGTGGCCAAATCCCACTCCTTCCAATTTCCACGGAGCTCCAGGCCGAGAAAACTAACAGCGGCCACCAGGTAGCAACCGCTAGCCAGATGAATCGTCATCACGGGCAGCCACGGCCCACCGTGGGCCGTCATGTCATCCAGTCTTAATCGGTCCACCTCAAAGCGCGACTCTTATCTGGGCCGGAGCTGGGAGGAGAGGCTGGTGGCTCAGCCAACAGAGCGTCCTCTCTCGTGCGTGCGAGTGGCCCCTGGCCAGGAGAGCGCGAACGATCATGTGCATGGCTCTGCGAAGCTCAAGTGGAGCCCTGGAGACAGCACCTGGAGGGACTGTGTCAACCTCATCGACCTTCCCATGCGGCAGCGGGCTACAGTCTCGGAAGGAATATGCCTGACGACCGGACAGGAAGCCTTCGTGGTACAGTCGCCTTGTCCGCAGCAGGCTCCTGCACGCTGTGTGCCCGGCATGAGGACACCCGCCGCCCTTTCGTTTTTGAGCCCGGACACAGGACCGCAGCCAAGCCCGGGGCTCACTGGAGCCACTTCCCACATCCAGGCGGGTGGCATCAGCCAGAAGAATGGAGCCGAGCGGTGTCACGGTCATGCCCAGAGCTCTGTGCTCCGTGGAACCGACCCCATGGGCCACTAACACCGCAGAGTGGGTCTTGGCTTACACGGTGGAAGAAAATACGGATTCTGGGAACCACAACCAGGGACGAGGCGGTACCACTGGTCACGGAGGGCTCCTGGACCACGGCACGTCCAACGACGACCCGTCCCTCCGCGCCACAGCTCCGGGTCTGTCCGCGTTTCCACGGAGAGGTCTCCCTTGCCCAGGACGCACTAGGAGCCATCCGGCCCGCGGCCTCCTATGCCGGGCTTCGTGTCCATTACACATTCCCCACCATAGTAGCCAGACCAGAAAATTTGAGAAACTCATTCGGGATGTTGGGACCCAGGCTGGCCTTCACCTCAGTGGTGTGCGGGCATCCGCGGGCAGGACACCGTCTCCTGTTCTCCCCAGGCAACCTTCGTAGCCTTTCGTGGGTTAGGGCCAGTGTCTGGTGCTGGTCGACCCCTCTAGGGCGCCCAACAGTTTTCTTGGGACTTGCCCAAACCGTCGCTCCCTCAATCTCCTGCAGATACAATCTCCGGTGACTGGAGAAAACATTAACATGCACGCATGACCGGGGCAAACCTGATAACGCCGCCGGCCTCCTGGAACTCCGTCTCGGGCACCGAGGCCAAATCCCATCCCTTCACTCCTGCGGAGCTCCAAGAGGAGCGAGAACTGCCGCGCTCGTGAGAGGCTCTGCCTAGACCCAGGCTGGCCACGCCAACAGTCGGGACAGAGCCGGGTGGGCGTCATGGTCAGATCTGAGCCCTGCACCCCTGGGGAGCATGTCCTTGCCTAATGCGGCACAAAATACCGTTTTCGGGCACCGTAGCGGGTGACAGGGCTGGTCGACAGGTCAATTCGTCCTTGCGGTACCACGGTCCGCCCATAGACTTGACCCATCGCTCTTGGCCCAGAACTCTCGTCTTCGTGCCCACGGGCAAGAGTCTCTCCACCTGTGTTTCCGATGTGAGCTGACATGTCTGTGGAGGAGCCCTGAGGATCAGGCCCGCAAAAGACAGCGGGTGGCCGGTGGCCTCCTACCTAGGGCTCCGGGTACTGCCCGGGCCAGTTCCCAGCCTGAAGCGAAACACGAAAATGTCGAGACCAGTCCAGTCCCGCTCTGTGTCGGGCACAACAGCGAAATATTATCTCTTCCCCACGTCCCCACAGCTCTGGAGGGAGCACACGAGTGTTATGGCGCGAACGAATCTGGGACCCACGGAGCCAATTGAGATTAATTGTGAGCCTTTATTGGCTGGCCGGCGACTGACTCTGTACCACGCAGGGCTAGAGGAGATCAGCCCCGAGCTTTCAAACGAGGCAGCTGATAAAGCTTAAGGCCATATCCTGGTTGTCTCCTGAACAAGCAAGCAGGTTACAGAAGTGGAAGTTGGCTGTTAGCATATCTTTGTCCGGAACAACACCCTTAATTAACAAGTAAATGGATTACAGAAGCAGACATTGGCCATCTTCATATTTTATACAATACATTTCCTAAACCACACACAAGCAAGTAGGACAACTTCAGGTATCTAAAGATATTTCTTCCCTGTAGCTGACTTAGCTAGTTGGCTCACTTGAAAATCTTCTACCCTTAACAACGAGATCAACGCTGTCACCAGACGGCGCCTGACAACCCGTGCGAACGCAGCGGGACGTATCCGCGTCTGGGCTATCAGAACGCCCTACCTCGTCCCGGTCACCTCGGAGCGCGTTTCTCTGAGCCGAGCCGGCGCAGGGCATCCCGCTTGCCCATCTCTGAACTCCTGGCTGTCGCTGCCGACAGGCACAGACGGGAACCTTGGACATTCCGCTTTTCCGGTGACTGCCGGGAAGGGGATAAACTCCCCAGGTGACTCCCGGGCGGCCAGGTGGACGTGGAACACTCCCCCGAAGCGCTGGCAGGCCGTGCGCCGGCCACGCTTCCCAGACACACCGGCACGGTCACCCGGCTCCTGTGCGACTTGAACACACAAACCGTGCACGTCTTCAGGGGACAGCGACGGACGAATCGTCTTTATTCTGTGATTGAAACCGGGTGCTAACACGGAAGTCACACCTTGATAGTTTGTCCTCAATTTATTTTTTTAGGTTGCATTTTTTTTCCTTTCCAGAGATAACTGCCTGCATCCTCACAGCCCCCGAAGGAGAGAAGCTTCTGGCTTCTGGAGCCATAGAGGCGAGTGTCCTGAGGAACAAAGGTGAGTGGGCCACTACCCAGAATGCTCTGAAGGAAACCAGAGTGTCTCCCCCGCAAAAGGTGCCTATCTGGGACATTATCAGCAACCCCAGGCACGGAAGACACAGCGAATGCCAGGAGGACACGCCGAACCGCTCATATTCCTCAGAATGGGAGAGGAAACTCCCATGGGAAAGAGAACGTCCCTGGACCGGGAGGGAGGGAGACATTCCTCATCACCGGAGACGGGCCGCAGAGGCACAACTGACGGCTGAGCGATCCGTACCCGGAAACCTGTCAAACGCGCCCCCATCTTCCTAATACTTCTTCACCACAAATGACCCACGGCGCGACCCCCAAACCCTCTGTCTTGTCGATTCTTCTCGAATGGACAGATCTTATCCATTCTTTGTCTCCAAGGTAAAGCTTCGTGCTCTGGTCACTTCTTCACGTCTTTATTCTTTTGTGAAGGTTCCCGTGTGCGTGTGTAAACATGTCATAAAATCGGGTGCTCTTTTCTTGTTAATCTGCCTTAGGTCACTTTTGGTCTTAGGCGCCGCCAGAGACATAAGAATAGAGAATGTTCCTCTCCTACAGCTGCTCGAGTGTCCAATAAGGTGGAAAATGGAAAGTGGGCATTAGACATTCACCACTTAAGTCATTGGTGTCCCTTGGGGAAAGAGAGTCGTTTTTGGAGCAGTCTGGTGGGCGACAAGTGTGTAGTGAAATATGGGGCGGATGGCGGGTGAAGACGTTGAAAGGATGCGTGTGGAAAGTACAGGTGTTTATAGAAGATTGCCGCTAAAGTGGCCCAGACAAATCGGGGTCCCGGAGACGAGACATGTGATAGTGCTGGAATTTTGAAATATGTCTCCGTTATTCTCTGACTCATGCACCAGGAAATATTTTTTTCTTAATCTGGTTCAACAGATATAACTCTCTGGTTTCTGCATTCGGATTGATTATTAAATTGTTTTCACTTTTTTTAAGTAGGTGATTAATCAGGTACAAAGCATTCTCCTGGAATCTGTGATAAAATGTTGAGTGACAACAGATGCTTTTCTGGAGCTAAAAGTACAATTGGAAAATAAAAATTTTTACACACTTATAGAGATTTTATTTAAACTAATTCTGCTTCACTAACCCCATGGGGAGTTCCGTGAAAGTTTTGAGTAGATATATGGAGAGAAACATCAAATTTGGGAGAAAGTGCTGTGTCACTGTGTGCTTGATTTCCACAAGGCTACCTGGAAAACATCATAAATTTTTAGAGGATATTACAGCCTAGCCGATTTCTGTAGGAAAAAATAAAATCACCTGGAAAGATACCTGTATGTGAAGTCACATACAGTTTTCAGTGATCTGAAGAAATCAATCTCGTTTGGAATGTAGAGAATGCAAAGACATGTGGACAGAAAGGAAGCAATAAATATATGTAATGACTTGTTCCAAAATACATTATAGGACCCATTTTGAGTTCAAACTTTTGTCCTAGGATTAGTGACAGGCCCATTATGAGGTTTAGCCAGATGTCAAATTCAGCAGCCTTCTCTATTTAGTAAGTGTTCAATGGAAAAATGGATAAAGAAGATGCAGTATAGAGATATACAATAAAATTTATTCGGCCATGAGAAAGAGGGAAATCCTGCTACTTGTGACAACAAAAATGAATCTTGAGGGCATTATGCTAAGCAAAGTAAGTCAACGCTTTGTATTTAGAGGTGGAAAAGGTTTGTTGTCAGGAGTTACTTTGGGGGAATAATTACTGTCTTATCAATGGTTGGATATTGATAAGGGACCATCGCCCTGACACATTGCTCTTCATAGTTCCAGCTCTGTTAACTGTGATTCAACCTTTAAGGCTTCATTTTGAAAGATAGTCATTGATTTTTCATAATTCCTTCAGGACCAAAAGGTGGCCTTACCAAGTTGGTGAAAGGGACTGAGTCTAGTATTTGTGTCCCTTGTAATGTTTTGCCGTGTCTGATATAGTAGAACGGAGTCTAGTATTGGAGGTGAAATCCCCAGACACATAGATCTTACAAGCAGTACCGTGTACAGAGATGAGGACATTTGATAAAACATCATTGGTGGTCTGATACTGAGGATGGGAAATTCTTGCCAAACCAATTTAGCAGGATTATTGCTACTGAGGATAAGATTTAAAGAGTGGGATTAGTCAATAAGCTTCGAAGAGTCTGAAATGTAGTTGAGGTTAAACGCTGTCAGATCCATCTTTGTACCCAACGGCATCCCTCTATATTTCTTGGTATGACACAATCTGGAGTGTTTTCTCTCTTGTCCCTGACCAAACATACATAAACTGATAACACTGCTGTTATGATATGCAGTGCATGCGTTTGCATTAAAATAAGATGATGTTTACTGGCTTCTGCTAACGGGGAACATGTTTTGTGGCAGAATGACTCCACGGAACATGTGGATTTGGATTTGTAGCCTCTGGTACCGCGCTGAGCTACACACCCGTCTGAAATGAAGTCTCCCAAAGTTGGGTGATCAGCTGCAGAGAGCGCTTCGCGGAAATATGACTACCATCCGTTTAAAGAGGGGGAATCCGCCACTTCCCAACGCACTTCCGGGCTGAGCCTCATCTTTTATGCCATAAGTCTTTCTCTATCCGCAGTCTTTGGCTCTGAGCGGACTACATTACCCAGAATGCTCAGAGTCGAGCGGCAGCACCACTAGCCAGTAAGAACTTAGAAGAGAGGATGTTCTGCGTGTGGCCCGCCCCACGGGCCAGTACTTCCGGCTTCCTACTCATGGCGGCTATTTTGGCTGCTATGGGTTTTGTTCGCCCGGTGCCAGCTCCAGGGTTCTGAGTCGAGACCGAGGTGACGAAACTAGAGAAGACGCGAGAGGCGTCGTGGTACCCGTTTCACAGGCGCGGGTGTGAGGCGCGGCGACGCAGCCCGGTGCCCTCCGCCAGACCGAGTCGGGGACCACGGTGCCAGGCGCCCCCTCCGCTCCAGTTTCGCCCCAGAGTCCAATGGCGGCGGCCGCGCCGAGGGGCCCGGCTGAGGTGAATGCGAGTCTCTGGGGCCTCACCGCCCTCAGCCCCTCGACCGTAAAGCCCCGCGTGCGCGTGCTGCTCCCGTCCTGCAGCCCAGGCCCGGCGTCGGTGGGCGCCATCGGGGTGACGGAAAAGGACATCTGGGCAGCGGTGATCCCGAGCACGGAGGCCTCCATGTTAAACAGCTCCAGTCCCATCTTCCTGGCCGGGACAGGGGTGCAGGGAGGCCCGAACCCCCTGAACTCCGCCGTGCCCTCGGTCCTCCAAGGCTTGCCTCGTTCCACATTCCCATGGCTGCCAAGTGCTACTGGAACCATCGGGAAGCGGAGGGTGTCCTAGCCCCTCACCCCTACCCACACGTTCTCGAGAATGCCTCTTGGGGCTCTTAAGCGCCATTTCCCCGGATTTGGCGTCTGGAGACCCTGGGGAAACCCCAAGCCCAGGGTCTGAAGTCCATGGCAAGGGTTACATGAAGTTTTTCCCATTTTTGTCAACCGATGTCAACAGGTGTGGAACGTTAGTCCATGAACGGGTTACAGGGTGTGCACATGTGTGAAGTAGAACTTTTTGAATGTTCAGGAAGCCACAGATCTGGTCTTCCCATGTGGTAACAAAGGGCACGGAAACAGGAGTCGGGATTGGAATGACAGCCTGGGAAGCAGTGTGTCTGTCCTGGCGTTAATGAAACAGTTGAGTTAGAGGAGGGATGTGATACTATCGAGGTCCTAACTGGCTCCATCTGGCTATAGTCTGATTATAGATGGTGGGGTTGAGAGGGATGAAGGAGGAAGATGGTGGAGGCTGCCGCCATAACTCAGTGTAAAGGTAATTGACTAGAGAGAGTGGTGGCATAAGAGATATGATTGAATTCTGGAAGTGCGTTTAAATGGCAGCTCTTATTTTCCAGGGTGGCTGGTGAGGGAGTGAAGCGGAAGACTCGGGGATATTCCTGGGCTTTTCTTCTTAGCTGTGGGAATGGAAGCTCCATCATCTGAGATGAGGCAGCTGGTGGTAGGAGTGATATTCATGGGAGGTATCTGGATCATCTGAGATTTGAGAATCACTAGGTGTAGGTATGAAGTGAGCAGTTACCCACACAAGTCTTGAAATCTGGGGAAGGATCAAGGATGGAGATATCGAAAATGTCATGGCTACTGTGTGGGCCAGGGTAAATGAATCACTGGTAATGTTTAAGAGGAGCATTTTTCTAGCGACGGTGGTAAAGCTGTTAGGATGCCAGGAATCGGTGGGAGATGGGGGTTAGGGGCTTGGGACTGTCTCTCTTGGATTCCTGGGTAATGGTTTTGGATTTCAAATGGAAGTGAAGGAGGTAAGTGGCCAAGCATAGCGAGTGTCTCAGGTGCAGGATACTGTGGCAGGTGGCCCAGGTTGCCAGTGGAAACGTAGATATGAGATGGGTGCAAAAGCTTAGGAGTGATTAAGTCAACATGATACTCGCGCCTGAGATCGTGCTTATTCACCACTTAGAACTCCACTACAAATTTGTGAGGATTAGTGCGGACCGGCGTGTGTCATTCACCCTGGAGAATTAGGTCATCTGTGACTTCCAGGTGTGGTGACCTGTGTGAGTCAGCCTGGAGTGGGCACCAGTGAGATGCATCTTTGAAGGAGGCTAACGTGGGCAGAGGAAAGTTGTGACTGCTGAGGGGACATCAAGTGCAGCACAAGCTGAAGAGGACCATGGGTATCTGAGATCCACATATAGTTCTGTGATGCTAAGTCTGAGGCCTGGAATGGAGCCAGGCAGGGAGGCCTTCGTAGAAGGATTTGGGGCTGCCACTGCTATTCAAAACCCTGGTAGGTCTCGGGTAACATTGGATGCTGTTGCCCAGTTGTGTTAAGGCCAAACACTAAGGTCCAGGATTATGTGCTGCCTTTACATGTGATAGCTGGAAGGACTCAAATGGCCTGAGTGCAAGTTCTCCCCATTTTTCTGCCACTGATAAAGTCTCCCGGTCAAACAACTTTCTCATCAAAGGGAGCAGATGCCATTTTTGCTTATCCATCCCTATGGGTTTCTGTTCCCACCAGCCCAGAGTTATTCAGAAAAGCCAGTCATACTGTTTCCCAGGAACCAGGAGATATCCCGCCCCCTTGATCTTATAAAGCTTGCATTCTACAGGTTCTGGTTGTACACTCTTTTTCAGAGTGCAGACACACATGGCCCTGTATAGTCTGTGGTGTCCTCCTCCCAGGTTGTGAATCTATGTGATTAATAAACTGCTGTCCATCGCCTCTGGACAGGGTCAGGCGTCATGGGTTTGGGCATCCCCATAACCCTGAGATGAGAATCCCACCCTCACCGGTGAGCTAAAGAGAAGGTAATTAAAAGAGCAGTAACATGCAGGGAGGCCAGGGAGATTCCTTTGGTGATGAACCTAGACATGTGGCTGTGGGATCTCAGGAACATGTGTACTTCGGGAGTATGCCTGATGGCTCTAGGGCCCTGGTATCAAGACTTGTGTGACTTTGGCAAGTCTGACATGAGTCAGCGGAGCACTCCATACCAGGTCCACAACTCGGATATTCCGCTTATCCACCTGCCTCTTCTTGGTTATGACTGTGCCCTGTGATCAGTGAGCCCATGAGGAGACAGTGGCGCCAATGGCAACAGGGCCTAGTTTGTCCTTTGAGTTGGGAAGATTGGGAGGAGGACGGGCATCGGGTGGATGTGGCAGGAAGAGATTGTGGGTTCTTAGGAGAGGAGCTTTTCCTGATTTTATCTGTCCCCATCATGCCAGGGCAGGGTGACCTTTGAAGATGTGATTGTGTACTTCTCCTCAGAGGAATGGGATCTCCTTGATGAGGCTCAGAGACGTCTGTACCGGGATGTGATGCTGGAGAACTGGGCACTTATAACCTCCTTGGGTAAGGTCTTCAGACTCACCCCTGTGCTGTGAGCTAGGCTCTGCCCTTTCCTTTTCTCCAGGAGCAGGTCTGTCCTCACAGCAGGAACCCGGGCTCTGCTTCCTTCCCCAGTTCCCTGGGTAGGCGCCGTGGTCGGCTGGGCTGAGGTGTGTGCACTGCCCTCTCCTTCCTTGAGCAGCCCCAACCCCTGCTGCCCTGCAGGTTTGCAGGGAAGGAATCAAGGTCAAGAGTCTGCCAGTGAACATGATGCACACCACCTTACTTGCCTTCTCCTTGCCCAGGTGACTTTTCTAGATCCCAGGCACCTGTGATCCTAGGCCAGCTTCCTTCTTCTAGCTGACAGACATTTCCTCATGCCTGCCCATGCCAGCAATTGCTATCACTGCCGTAGTTACTCCTTACACGGACTGTCGGCTGTTCTTACCAAGATCCTCTCCCAAAGTTCTCTGCAGTATGTTGTTCTTGTTCCCGTGTCCTGTCATGTGCTGAGTTGTCCTGGGCTAGTGCTGGCTGCTCATCTGTCCCGTCTTTCTCTTAGTACTTGTGTCATCAAGGTGCCATGCATCTGCTTATCGAGGCATTTGGGTCAGGTTGGAAGGTAGTGGTTCACACGTATACTGAATCCAGCCGTGGCAAGATGGGCTCGGAGGGAGCCTGGCCCTGAGGAGCGGCACGTGGACAAGGGCATGATGTCAGTACTGTGTTCAAATCATACCAGAAACCTCTTCTGTTTCACTAATATTTCGATGTCAGTGCCGACAGTCACACTTCATTTCTGTCTTTCCCTTTCTTGACAGTTTGTCAAATTGTCAACTCTACCACTTGTCGCTCCTACTCTGACTTCCAGCCTGGGGTTAACCTCACATCTGAACTTTACGTCTCACCCGTTTAGCTCACCACTCCATTGGCACTGCTTTCTACATTGGCTCATGTGTGTCGTGTCCCAGGTGTGCACATAGTCTGCAGCAGTCCTGGATCACCAGCTGCCCCATCACAGTCGTATCTTCTTGGGTCTGGACACACCTTTCTGCACTGCACTCACATGTCAACAGCAGACAAATTCCTTTGGAAAGTCATTAGTGCAGAAATGAATCGTAGACCCTGTCTTCTCTGTCACATTGAACGGTGGTGTCTTTCACTTCATGAAGACTCCCCCATTCTGTGCTTTTGATAGCGCACTCATGCTAGGAAGCCCCATTCTCCACCTGAACCAACTCCCAGATCTCGCACACAATCACTTGGATTATTGGTTGCTAGGTTCGTCAGACATGAACTTGCATAGTAGCTGTTTCCCCCCAACAAAGGTGACACGAACTTTACAGGCATTTCTTGCTTTCAGGTAGTTGGCATGGAGTCCAGGATGAGGAGGCACCTTCTGAGCAGAGCATTTCTGTACAAGGAGGGTCGGGATCACGAGTCAGGACTCCCAAGGCAGGCGTGTCTCTCCAGAAGCCCTGTTTTCGTGAGATGTATGGTGCGGACGTGCGAGACATTTTGCACTTAACTAAGCACCAGGGAACACCTCATGGGCAGAAACTGTACAGGACTGGAGCATATGGAAGACAGTTGTATTTCAGTGCAGAACTTCAGCATCAGAAGCAGCACACTGGAGAGAAACGCTTTGGAAGCAACACGGGCAAAGTCTCTTTTGTGAAGGATTGCACATTCTGTGTGTCTGGGAAGACCTTAATCTGTGGAGAGGGTGTGAGGGACTTCTCGGCCATCTCAAGGGTTCTCCAGCATGAGGCAACACGCACCAGGGACAAGTCAAACAGGAACACTGAGAGTGGGCCAGCCTTTCACAGGGGGGAAACTCATCATGACTCTGATGAAGGTACAAGTGACTTCATTTGCAAACGTACACTTGTTCAGCACCAGAGAGTCCATACTAGAGAGAGATGCTACATGTGCAGTGAATGTGGAAAATCTTATAGCACAAGCTATAGCCTTAATGACCACTGGAGAGTTCACACTGGGGAAAAGCCCTATGAGTGTGAAAAATGTGGGAAGTCCTTTAGGCTAAGCTCCAGCCTTACTCATCACCGTCGAGTCCATTCTGGAGAAAAACCTTATGAGTGTGGCGAATGTGGGAAGTCCTTTAGCCAAAGCTCTAGTCTCATTAAACACCACAGAGTTCACAGTGGAGAAAAGCCCTACGAGTGCAGCGAATGTGGGAAGTCCTTTAGCCACGTCTCGAGCCTCATTCAACACCAGAGAAGTCACACTGGTGAAAGGCCTTATGAGTGCAATGAATGTGGGAAGCCCTTTACCCACCGATCAGATCTCATTCGACACCAGAGAGTTCACACTGGAGAGAGACCTTATGTGTGTGGTGACTGTGGGAAGTCCTTTAGACAGTTCTTCACCCTCATTGCACACCGCAGTGTCCACAGTGGAGAAAGGCCGTATGAGTGCAGTGTCTGTGGGAAATGCTTTAGCCATCAAGTTATCCTCACTGAACATCAGAGAATTCACACCGGAGAAAGACCTTATGAGTGCAGCGAATGTGGAAAATCCTTTACCCGCAAATCCGATCTCCTTCAACATCTGAGAATTCATACTGGCACAAGACCTTATGAGTGCGGTGACTGTGGGAAGTCTTTTAGCCAGCGCTCTGGCCTTACTCATCACCGTCGAGTCCATTCTGGAGAAAAACCTTATGAGTGTGGCGAATGTAGGAAATCCTTTCGCCGAAGCTCTTGCCTCAATAAGCATCGGAGAGTTCACACTGGAGAAAAGCCCTATGAGTGTAGGGAATGTGGGAAGTCCTTTAGCCAAAGCTCTAGCCTCATTCAACACCAGAGAGGTCACACTGGAGAAAAGCCCTATACATGCAATGAATGTGGGAAGTCCTTTACCTACAAATCTGATTTCATTCAGCATCAGAGAGTTCACACTGGAGAAAGGCCTTACGTGTGTAGTGAATGTGGGAAGTCCTTTAGACAGTTCTGTAACTTAATTGGACACCGGAATGTCCACACTGGAGAAAGGCCATATGAGTGCAGCGTCTGTGGGAAAAGCTTTAGCCGCAAACTTATTCTCACTCAGCATCAGAGCGTTCACACCGGAGAAAGGCCGTACGAGTGCAGCGAATGTGGGAAATCCTTTACCCGCAAATCTGATCTCATTCAACACCTGAGAATTCATACTGGCACAAGGCCTTATGAGTGCAGTGAGTGTAAGAGATCCTTTAGCCAACGTGCTGGCCTTACTCATCACCGTCGAATCCATTCTGGAGAAAAGGCTTATGAGTGTGGCGAATGTAGGAAACCCTTCACCTACAAATCTGATCTCCATCCACACCAGAGACTTCACGCTAAAGAAAGACATCATGTGTAGTGAATGTGGGAAGTCATTTGCCATAAATCTAACCTCAAACCCCAGCCAGTTCACACTGGAGAAGAGCCTTCAGTGTTCCGGGAATGTTTTCTTCTGTCATTCAGTATAACATTCCTGGAGGAGACACTGTCGAAGCCATTACCTGATTTTAAATCTCTTTTGTCCAGATATTCACTGTGCTAGATTCTGAGAAGTTTCAGGTACGTGTGAGGTTTTCAGGAACTGCATTGCACTTTCTAACCTGCCCCTGGCTGTTACTAGATTTATGTCGCGGCCAGTTTCTGTGGTCGAAGCCATTTCACCTCTCCCACCTGGGTTTACTGCACAGTGCATCAGTCCCAGTGCTAATATACTCAGGGAACCTGACCTCTGTTCCCCCTTTTGCTTGAGGACATTATGAATACCCTGAGCCCTTGGCAGAATCCTCTTTCTTTTTTCTCTGACTTCAGGGGATGGACCTGACCCAGTTTTGGTCAGAGGACCCATCCTCAGCTAAAAAGGACTATCTCTTTCAGGGACAGTGTTCTCATGTTATACTAGTGATGAATTTTTCCAGGTTCTAATTCACCAACCTGGAAACTGCTCTTGCTTATGATCTTTTTGTAAAAGGTCTTTTTGTACTTTTAAATTTGGCAGTACTGCTCACTGCACAGGGTTATTTGAAAGTAGAACTGTTATCTCTCAACACATAGAGCTGAACAGAGTTTTGTTGGGATCCCAACCTTTCTGCTTCAGAAGGGACACTATGGTGCAAGAAAGTAACTGATTGTCTGTTATTGGTTTATTCTGCACTGATTCCCAAAGCCTTGAAAGAAAGGATGCATGGCTCTGTGGTCCTCATAATCATGGTACCAGGAGAGAAGTTGAGACCTCCTCCCCCAGGCCTGTAAGGGAGTCATGTGCCATGATGTACACAACTTTCTGGGTTAGTGTCATTGTTGTAACAGTAAGGGTCAGGTGGAAACATAATTAGGACAGAAACACTGGCTTAATAAGGAGTGCAGGAGAATGCAGTATTTTTAGATGGGATGTGCCTCTTTTGAAAGTTCATCCACAGATGTCCCTCTGACTGCCTGGTGTGATCAGTATGTACAGAATTTCTCAAGACCTCCATAGCTCCTTCCTGTAGCTGAGGTCATTGGCAGGGAGAATAATTAAAGGTTTTGTGGATTCCCTTAGCCTTTGGGGTGTTCACATCAAGGCCATTGCTCTAGAGGCAAGAAAACAAGACTAGAAGAATGATCCTGTAGTCCAGTGATGTGTCTTTTGTGACCCAGTCGGCATTCCTGTTCAGGTGGCAACAGTCTTCATTGCTTGCCAGTATTTGCTGCCACTGAGGCACGCTGTGCCTCCCCGGGCCCGAGGAGAGAGGTGGTAGAGTCCATAGAGGGTTGCCAACCTAATTTTCCAAGAAAAGTGACATCTACGAACCAATTTCTAAAGCTTTATTCAGATGTGTGTATCATCGATGTGCAGCAAAGTGCAATTATCGAACGTGTACAATTTGGTAGGCTTTGACAGGGATAAAGATACGAAACCATCACACGTGAAGGTGAACTTACCTTGTCACCCGCATACTTTCCTTGAGCTTTTTTATAATCTCTCTCCCTTCTCCAGCCCTCCAGCCATCATCAATTTACCTTCCTTGACAAGAGATTGGTTTGTGTTTTCTGTAATTTTAAATAGGCATCATAAAGCGTATACTCTTATGTTTTTAAATACTGGTTTCGTTAATGCTGCACAATTATTTTGAGATTCAACAATATTGCTCACATTAATTACTTTTTGGTTTTATTGCCGGGTACTATTCAGTTTATAAATAAATGTGTATTGGAAACTCACTTTGGTTTTAATTTCGTTTCCCGAAGGACTTATGATGTTGGGTGATTTTTTTCCCCATGCATTTATTTACCATTTCTATCTTTTATAAAATGTCTGCTCATCATCTTTTGACATTTTTTTGAATGCATTACTTTAAGCAATAGGAAGACAGTGCAACAATGACATGTGTTGGAATGTCATTCCTCAATGATGTGCATCACTCTTTTGCCATATGGAATATTAGTTTTTGAATGTTGAAAGGAAATATTTTCCCTTAACTGTGTGTCCTATGTACAATTTAAAGCCCACTTACACCATACACATAGACATTCAATCTTCATCATTAACATATTCTCAACCACTTTCTTTCCATCTAAACATTCACTAATACATTACGTCAAGCCCAGATTTGTAATCTTCGTCAATTTCTCTGGTGTAAATGTTCCCATTGAGGTCAATTTCAAGCTGCCAAGAAAACGATGTCAGTGAGCATGGATTGTAGTAGCGTACCATTATATTTTATTTACAATATTCTGATGCAGTAGCAGCATAACCTCAAGAACAGCGATACTGATGCATTAACATGATTTGGAAATGGCAAGTTTTATACATTTAACAAGGATTTGATTTAAATGTAATTGATTTAAAGTGTGCATTTTTATGTTTCCATACATGTTTGTGTCCCCCAAACCAAGTATCCTGTCCTTTTTAATGTGTCTTTCTCAGCATATAAAATCACTGATACAAAGACCTTTTATAATAGCTATTTTCAAATTTAGCCATAAACGGAAAAGATGTGAAGCCCTATGAATCCTATCTATCCCAGTGCACCATCATTTATCTTCATGGTGGTTCCTGTATCCATCTTCATGCACATCAATGAGTTATTTTACTTATGCTTCCGGATCAGTCGATGCCTACCATTTTCATAATGCATTTCTGGAATGTAAGGGCTCATAATTCAGATAGCCCAATACACAGAAGTCTTTATTTTTTAATTTTAATTTTATTTATTATTATTGCTTTAGGCACGGCAACCCTTGGTTGACCTCACAGATTGCAAGGACCTTGTCAGCTTACAATCCCTTATTTTTCAGTATTTATTTTTTACTACTACAGCACCTGGTCTTCCTAGGTGGTCTCCCATCCAAGTACTAACCAGCCCCAACCCTGCTTAGCTTCCAAAATCAGGCTTGATCAGGCTTATTCAGGGTGGCATGGCCATAGACACAAAAGTATTTTTAAAACATGGTACATTTGTCCATGCATAAGTTGTTAAGTAGTAATGTAAGGCAGATTGCAATCAGGATACGGAATACATTTGTATGGCTTTTCTTACGTGCGTCTTTCAAGTCTGTTCACCTGTATGTACTCCTTACCTTTTCTTTGCTGTTCATTGAAAAGTTACTTATTAAAGTGTTAATGTTTTATATGGTCTGCCCAGTATTTCTCGTGTAACTTAAAATCCTGAGTCACTAGAATAATCCAGCTGTAATAAGTTATACCTCCTAATACTTAACATTATTAGACTTTTCTACCTTCTATTTATCAGTTAAATAGAACATTAACATTTTAAAGGTACACCTTTGTCAGTTCACAAATTCCAATTTCTATTAGTTTTTTTATTGTTAACTGTAAAACAGGAAGTCAGAAAACCCAGATCAAAGCCTTAATTGGCCTTTCACTTAGTATACATGTATCAATTTGCCTTTCACTTAGTATGCATGTATCAAATCATCACAACATATCTTAAATATCTCACAGGTTTGTCAACTATACCTCAGTAAAGCTTTTTTTAGAAGACTGAAATTACACACATACACACACACACACACACACGCACGCACAGCCATAATCTGAACCATTGAGAAACAGAGCAATGGAAGAGAATCTTATCCCATGGACCAGAAATACAGAATATAGTTACTACTTTACTTGTCCCTAAAGAGAATACACTTTGTAGATGTAAAAGATTCATCGTTAGCACTTGCTCCTGGAAAATGATCAGTAAATGCCCTATCAGTTGTCACATACTGATAAAGGACCATCCTCCGTGGCACATTGTTCTCCATAGGTCCAATACTATTAATTGTAATTCAACCTATTTGGCTTCATTGTGAAAGATAGCCATTAATTTTTTTTTTTTTTTGGTAATTCTTCTCATGGCCAAACAGAAGCATTACCAAGTTGGTGAGAGAGACTGAGTATATATAGTACATGTATCTCTCGTGATATTTTGCCATGTCTGATACAGTAGGGCAGAGGCTAATATTAGGGGTGAAATCCCTAGACACATGGATCTTCCAGTCAGTGATGCATAAGACAAGTGGATAACCGACTTGTTCCTGAGTGAGTGGACAATGTGGCCAAATGGGTTAGTGAGAATACCTTTGGCCAAGGGAGCTCAAAGTTTTCTGGACGTTTTGCTGATTTTAAGAATGCCATCAGTCCTTTCAACTTTACCAGAAGATTTTGGGTGAAATAGACAGTGTAGGTTTTGAGTCGAGGGAACACCTTAAGAGAGTTATTTCGTAATGGTCCACATGAAGCAGGTGACCCGACCACTCGACATAAGACAGTAGGATGATCCCAGGTTGGAAACAACATTATTCAGTTTTTCAGCGATTAGGAGCTGTAGCTTCTCAATACAGAAATGCCGTAACCCAGTCTGAAACATAATTCTCATGTAGGGTAGAAGCTGGATAAAATCCATCTGAAGGTATTCGAAGGGCCCTTGAGGTATGGCTGTTCCCTACCCAGGTCTCCGTGGTGGTTTTGGGGGGCCAGGGCCATGTATACCCTATTCACCACCACCCCACCCCAGACTGGGGGATCAGAGCTTTGGAAGAGGCAGGCGGAAACCACGCCATTCCTCCCCAGGCACTCAACGCACCCCAGTAATTCCGCCCACATAGAAATATCTCAACGTCCTCCCACAGTGGCCTCTGCCCACGTGCCCTGCGCCACACCACCCACTGCCCCCAGAAGATCGGGACTCTAAGACTACCTCCTCCCTCTGGGCCCCTTCCTAGGCTCATGAGTGCTTAATTTCTTCCCGCAACCCCTGAGGCTGAACTGTTCCCTCTCCCTACCTTTCACGGTTGGAAACAACCTGGTCTGGGATTGGAGGAGGCATCTCTTGTGACCCTCAGTGATGATGGGGATCCAGGAGTCAATTCCAAACCCACAGCCCAGTGTCTCAGAAAGTCTGCCCCACTGCGACCCACTTTCCTCCCAGCCTGGTTCCACCCCAAGAATGCCCCTCCTGGGTCCTTCTGAGTCCTCTGAGAGTTCTTCTCAGTCTTTCTCCACCCGCCCCATGCCTAGGAGGCCCTGCAGATCCTGTCCCTAAAGACTGTTGATCTTCCACCTAAGATCACTGTGGGGTGCTCCCCACAGTCAGTGCTTCAGTACTCAGTTGTCATAGCAGTGATGGGGAGTTCTGGACATTGATGAGATGTTGACAGACTGAGAATGTCTAAGGTGATCCTCATAAATCCCTGCTTCCAGGGCTCTTTCTCCCCACCGCTCCAACAGGGGACTTTATCCCTGACTGGTCCTCCACACCCCTCCCAGGAAATTGCAAATCAAAGACAGACAGGGACTGCCAATCCCTAAGAATGTTCCCTTTCTCACAGATGAACTAAGACAGCCGGTCCCTAGCCGGGCTACACTAGGTCTGGCTCCCTCCCGTTCATCGTGCACCTATCACATATGACAGGACAGCACGTCACACCTATCGCAGTGGGTCCTTGGGATGTGTAAGAGGTTTCCCAGGCTGTGCTAGGTGTCAGGGTTCTATGTTTCACAGGGTCCCCATCGAAACTGACATCTTAAAAGGTTGTTTCCAGGCTGCGCTGCTGTGTGCTAGTAAGAGTCACAGTCTTGTGAAGTTGGCCAATAATTTATAAGGACAAATACAACATAAAAATAAGAGGCTTAATTCTCCCTGTTGAAAATGGGAAAAGAGATTTCTTTCTCTTTTTTCCGGCATTTATCTTAGAAAACATGGAAGTTCTTGCCTGTCTCTTTAAACTGTGTGCCTTTGAAGACTAGGTAGGCCTTTTTGCCACCTCAGTCTCCTAGTTCCTGTTAGAGAAGGAGCCTATCCTCAGCAGGCACCTTGTCCATTTGCAAAACTACCTCCTGTCACAAAGGTTTTTCCCCCTCTGGATAAAGCCAATAGTCTAACACAGGTGGTCACACAGGCAAAGTTAGGATGACCTCTGTGTGACAAATGGTGCTATCAAGTCCCCTTATTTCAGGACAAGGGTTTTTTTTTTTTCTTTTTGTTGCTGTTGTTGTTTTTGCTTAAAGAACATGTGCCGTATTGTATCTCTATTTAGTTGTAGAGGGGAATGAGAACGGTTTTCTCTCTTCGTAATTTCTTAGCAGAGCGCCAATGATGCACATCTCATTCCGGCTGAGTACTCATTCAATAAAACTTTTCTATCTCTACTACGAGGGTGTGTCTCGGCTGGGAATATATTTTATTTCCCTGACAGTGACCGTCAAACACGTCTGCAGAAGTCAAACATCATCACTGATCAATCAGTAACACACCGTTCTGGTGCAGGGTGTTGACTGGATAGTGGGAGAGGGGCGGCTCTGAGTGACTGCGGGTGTGTGCACATGCATGTGTGCGTGTGTCTGTGTTTGGGAGTCAGAGAGCAGCAAAGGCAAAGCAGGGGGCACATGGGAAATCTACTCTCTGCTCAATTTTTCTGTGAACTCAGAACTGCTCTAAAAAAACAAGTACACGTTTCAAAATTCCAGCACTATCACACGGCTCGTCTCCGAGACCCTGATTAGTCTGGGCCAGTTTAGCAACAAACTTCTGTAAATACCTGTACTTTCCACACGCATCCTTTCAATGTCTTCACCCGCCATCTACCGCACATTTCAGTGCGCACTTGTCGCCCACCGGACCGCACAAAGAACGACTCTCTTTCCCCACGGGACACCGATGACTTCAGCGGTGAACGTCTAATGCCCAGTTTCCATTTCCCACCTTACTGGACACTCGAGCAGCTGTAGGAGAGGAACATTCTGTATTCTTACATCTCTGGCAGGGCCTAAGACCAAAAGTGACCTAAGGCAGATTAAGAGGAGAAGAGCAACTGATTTTATGACGCATTTACACACACGGGTGTGTGAAGGTTCCACGAGAGAACGAAGACGTGAAGAAGCGACCAGAGCACGAAGCTTTACCTTTGAGACAAAGAATGGATAAGATCTGTCGATTCCAGAAGAATTGACAAGACGGAAGGTTCGGGGGGTCGCGCCGAGGGTCATTCGCGGTGAAGAAGTAAGTAGGAAGGTGGGGGCGCGTTTGACAGGTTTCAAGGTACGAATCGCTCAGCCGTCAGTTGCACCTCTGCGTCCCGTCTCCGGTGATGAGGAATGTCTCCCTCCCTCCCGGTCCAGGGACGGTCTCTTTCCCATGGGAGTTTGATCTCCCGTTCTCAGGAAGATGAGCGGTTCGGCGTGTCCTCCTGGCATTCGCTGTGTCCTCAGTGCCTGGGGTTGCTGATAATGTGCCAGATAAGCACCTTTTGCGGGGGAGACGCTCTGGTTTCCTCCAGAGCATTCTGGGTAGTGGCCCACTCACCTTTGTTCCTTAGGACACTCGCCTCTATGGCTCTTGGAACCAGAAGCTTCTCCTTCGGGGGCTGTGAGGATGCAGGCGGTTAACTCTGGAAAGGAAAGAAAATGCAACCTAAAAAAATAAATTTAGGACAAACTATCAGGGTGCGACTTCCGTGTTAGCACCCGGTTTCCATCTCAGAATAAAGACGATTCGTCCGTCGCTGTCCCCTGAAGACTTGCATGGTCCGTGTGTTCCAGTCCTGGCGGGGCTGCCAATGAGTCGCTCAGGAGCCGGGTGACAACGCCGGCGTGTCAGGGAAGCCCGGCCGGCGCCCGGCCTGCCAGCGCTTCCCGGGAGTGTTCCATGTCCACATGGCCGCTGGGGAGTCGCCTGGGGAGTCTGTCCCCTTCCCGGCAGCCACCGGAGAAGGCAAATGTCCAAGGCTCCGTTCTGCGCCTGTCGGGCGGCGCCGGCCAGGAGTTCAGAGGTGGACGAGCGGGACGCCCTCCGCTGGCTCCACTCAGAGAAACGCGCTCCGAGGTGACCGGGACGAGGTCGGGCGTCCTGACTGCCTGTCACGCGGATCCGTCCCGCTGCGTTCAAACGGGTGGTCAGGCGCCGTCTGGTGACAGTGTTGATCTCCTGTGCTCCCTCCTGAGCTGCAGGGACATGGGAAAGAGATGAGATTTGGCCATCGTGCCTGACACAGAGCTCCAAGAGGCGGGCAGCGCCGTGAGTTTCGTCCCGGTCCCGCTGAGGTGTTGGCACCTCGATCATTCGCTGGAGATTGGAGCTGCGGGCGTCAGGGCGAGCGACGTTGCGGGAACTGTCGGCTGCATTACTGGGCACCCCGGAGGGGTCGGACAGCACCCCCAGGAGGTCCCTGACCACGGAAACTGGCCGTCGTCTGTGAGGTAGGAGAGGAGAGAGTGTGTCGCCCTGGTCGCCAGCACACTTCGGAGATAGACGTGGCCCCGGCGTGTAAGGAGCTCGAGGAGGTTGCGACGGGCTCACGTTGATTCCCATGGCGGGACTCGACTGGTCTTGACATTTTCGTGTCTCGCTTCAGGCTGGGAACTGGCGCGGACAGTACCCGGAGCCCTGGGTAGGAGGCCACAGGCCACCTGCTGTCTATCGCGGGCCTGATCCTCAGGGCTCCTCCGCAGAAATGTCAGCTCACATCGGAAACACAGGTGGAGTGGCTCCTGCTCGTGGGCACGAACACGACAATTCTGGGTCAGGAGCGATGGGTCAAGTCTAATGGACCATGGTACCGTGAAGGCGAATTGACCTGTCGACCAGCCCTGTCACCCGTTCCGGTGCCCAAAAACGGTATTTTGTGCCGCATTAGTCGAGGACACGCTCCCATGGGGTGCAGGGCTCAGGTCTGACCATGACGCCCACCTGGCTCTGTCACGATTGTTGGCGTGGCCAGCCTGTCTAGGCAGAGCCTCTCACGGGCGCAGCTGTTCTCACTCCACTTGGAGCTCCGCAGGAGTGAAGGGATGGGATTTGGCCTCAGTGCCCGAAGCAGAGTTCCAGGAGGCCGGCAGCGTTATCAGGTTTTCCCCGGTCACGGGTGGATGTTGATGTGTTGCCCAGTCCCCGGAGATTGTATCTGCAGGAGTATGAGGGAGCGGCTGTTGGGCGAGTCCCACCGAAGCTGGTGGGCGCTCTGGAGGTGTCGACCAGCACCCTCCAGTGGCCCTAATCCGCGGAAGGCAACGAGGGTTGCCGCGGGAGAACAGGAGACGGTGTCCCGCGGCCGGATGCCAGCTTGGGTCCCAACATCCCGAATGCGTTCCTCTCAAACTTTTTCGTCTCGCTTCGGGTCGGAGACGGGGGAAACGGACATGGAGCCTGGTGTAGGAGGCCGCCGGCCGGCCCGGTCCTCGTGGGGCCTGGGCATCCAAGGCGTCTCAGCGGAAACACGGACAGACCAGCCCTTGCACGAGCACCGGAGCTCTGGCGTGGTCGGAACGGGAGTGTAGATGGATGCGCCGTGCTCAGGGAGCCCTCCGTGACTTGTGGAACCGCCCCGTCACCAGCTGCGGTACCCGAAATCAGCCACTAAGCCAGGAAGCGCTTTTTGGTGGTTTTGGCCTTCGTGGTCGTCTCCCCGGGCACACAGAGCTCCGGGCATGACCATGACGCCCACCCGGCTCTGTCCCGGCTGCTGGAGTGGCCAGCCTGGGTCTAGGCAGAGCCTCTCACGGCCGCGGCTGTTCTCACTGCACTTGGAGCTCCGCAGGAGTGAAGGGATGGGATTTGGCCTCGGTGCCCGAGGCAGAGTTCCAGGAGCCCGGCGGCATTATCAGATTTCTCCCGGTCACGGGTGGATGTTGATGTTTCGTCCAGTCACCGGAGATTGTATCTGCAGGAGTATGAGGGAGTGACTGCTTGGGCAAATCCCAGGGAAGCTGGTGGGCGCTCTGAAGGGGGTCGACCAGCACCGGCCATCGGCCCTACCCCGCATAAGGCAACGATGGTTGCCGCGGGAGAACGGGAGTCGGTGTCCCGCCCGTGGACGGGGTAGGTGAAGGCCAGCCCGGGTCCCAACATCCCGAATGCGTTTCTGGAATTTTCCGGCCTGGCTTCCGCTGTGGAGAATGGGAAGCGGACATGGAGCACATGGTTGGAGGCCGCGAGATGGCCGGGTCCTCATGAGGCCCGGGCGCCCAAGGCTTCTCTGCGTGAGCCCGAACAGCGGAGCTCGGGCGCGGTAGAGTGGAGGGTGTGGATGGATGTGCCGTGGTCCAAGGAGCCCTCCGTAACCTGTGGGTCCGCCTCGTCACTAGCTGCGGTAAACGAAATCCTCCACGGAAGCCAATATTTGCTTTTCGGTGTTTGTGGCCATGGTGATC
This sequence comes from Pteropus medius, assembly GCF_902729225.1. Lineage (NCBI taxonomy): Eukaryota > Metazoa > Chordata > Mammalia > Chiroptera > Pteropodidae > Pteropus > Pteropus medius. The sequence goes on along the minus strand of NW_024351568.1, from coordinate 80,572 downwards.
AGCTCCCTGGGCGCCAGAATTCTGTGCCTGACCATGACTCCATTCGCCCGCGTTCATCTGGCTGATGCCGCCCGCCTGGATGTTGGAACAGGCTCCGGTGCGCCGGGGGCTTGGGCCACAGTACTCTCCGGGCTCCAGTGCGGAAGGACAGCGGGTGTCCTCACGCAGGGCACACGCCGCCACGGCACCCTGTTGCGGACAGGGCGAACTCACCACGCAGGCTTCATGCCCAGTCGTCAGGCGTCCGCCTGAGTCCGTGGGGTGCCCTCGATTGAGAAAGTCGGCCAGGCCAAAGCATTCCCTCCGGTTGCTGTCTCCAAGGCTTCCTCGGGTCTCGCAGACCACGCACATGATCGCTCGCACTGTCCTCGCCGGACCGCACCCGTGCGCACGAGAGAACGCTATTTCCTGAGCTGCCGGCCTCTCCTTAGAGTTCGGGCCCAGACAAGAGTCACACTCCGAGGTGGACCGATTAGGAATGGAGGATGTGATGGCCTGCGGTGGGCCGTGGCTGCCCGTGACGAGGATCTATCCGGCTAATGGTCGCCACCTGGTGGCCCCGGAGCTCCGTGGAAATTGGAAGGAGTGGTATTCGGCCATGGTGCCCGAGGCAGAGTTCCGTGAGGCCGGCAGCGTTATCAGGTTTGTCCCGGTCACGCGCAGATGTTAATATTTTGTCCAGTCCTTGGAGATTGTATCTGCAGGAGTTCGAGGGAGTGACTGGGCAAGTCCCAGTGAAGGTGGTGGCAACCTGGCGGGGGTCGACCAGCACCGGCCACTGGCCCTACCCCGTGGAAGGTGATGAGAGTTGCCGCGGGAGGACAGGAGACGGTGTCCTGCACACGGACGCCCGCACACCAGAGAGGTGAAGGCCAGCGTGGGTCTCAACATCCTGAATGCGTTCCTCTCAAAGTATCTGGTCTCGCTTCCGTGGTGGAGAACGTGGAAACGGACACGGGGCCCAAGGTAGGAGGCCATGGTACGGCCATGTCCTCGTCAGTCCTGGGCGTCCGAGACCTCTCCACAGAAACGCGGACAGACCCTCTCCTGACCGTGGGCGCAAAAAACGGAGCTGTGGCGTGGTAGGGACGGGACGTCCTTGGATGCGCTACGGTCAAGGAGCCCTCTGTGATCTGTGGAACCGCCACATCACCATTGTGACAAATCGCGTGTGCACGGTGGCTCCAGGACATTGAAACGGGCTCCTGTTGATTCTAGTGGCAGGACTCGATTTGTCTGAACACTTTCGTGCCTCGTTTCACGCTGGAAAGTGGCCCGAAGACATGGTTAGGAGGCCACAGGCCGCCCGCTGTCTTTCGCAGGCCTGATCCTCTGCACTCTTGTGGGAAATGTCAGTTCGCATGTGCGAACACAAAGGTGAAGTGGCTCCTGCGCGTGGGCACGTACATGGCCGTTCTGGGTGAGGAGCGATGGGTCGAGTCTATAGGCGGACCGCGGTACTGGGAGGACATATTGACCTGTGGACTGGCGCTGTCACCCACTGCTTTTCCCGAAAATGGTATTTTGTGCTGCATTGGGCAAGGATGCGCTCCCTAGGGGTGCAGGGCTCAGGTCTGACCATGATGCCCACCTGGCTCTCTCCCGACTGTTGGCGTGGCCAGCCTGGTTCTAGGCAGGGCCTTTCACGGGCGCGGCAGTTCTCGCTCCTCTTGGAGCTCCGCAGGAGTGAAGGGATGAGATTTGGCCTCGGTGCCCGAGGCAGAGTTCCAGGAGGCCGGCGGCGTTATCAGGTTTGCCCCGGACATGCGTGGATGTTGATGTTTTCTCCAGTCCCCGGAGATTGTATCTGCAGGAGATTGAGGGAGCAACGGTTTGGGCAAGTCCCAAGGAAAGTGTTGGGCGCCCCAGAGGGGTCGACCAGCACCAGACACTGGCCCTAACCCACGAAAGGCTACGAAGGTTGCCTGGGGAGAACAGGAGATGGTGTCCTGCCCGCGGATGCCCGCACACCACTGAGGTGAAGGCCAGCCTGGGTCCCAACATCCCGAATGAGTTTCTCAAATTTTCTGGTCTGGCTACTATGGTGGAGAATGTGTAATGGACACGAAGCCCGGCATAGGAGGCCGCGGGCCGGCTGGCTCCTAGTGCGTCCTGGGCAAGGGAGACCTCTCCGTGGAAACGCGGACAGACCCGGGCCTGTGCTTGGGCACGAACACCGGAGCTGTGGCGCGGAGGGACGGGACGTCGTTGGACGCGCCGTGGTCCAGGAGCCCTTCGTGACCAGTGGTACCGCCTCGTCCCTGGTTGTGGTTCCCAGAATCCGTATTTTCTTCCACCGCGTAAGCCAAGACCCACTCTGAGGTGTTAGGGGCCCATGGGGTCGGTTCCACGGAGCACAGAGCTCTGGGCATGAGCATGACACCGCTCGGCTCCATTCTTCTGGCTGATGCCACCCGCCTGGATGTGGGAAGTGGCTCCAGTGAGCCCCGGGCTTGGCTGCGGTCCTGTGTCCGGGCTCAAAAACGAAAGGGCGGCGAGGGTCCTCATGCCGGACACACACCGTGCAGGAGCCTGCTGCGGACAAGCCGACTGTACCACGAAGGCTTCGTGTCCGGTCGTCAGGCATATTCCTTCCGAGACTGTGGCCCGCTGCTGCATGGGAAGGTCGATGAGGTTGACACAGTCCCTCCAGGTGCTGTCTCCGGGGCTCCACTTGAGCTTCGCAGAGCCATGCACATGATCATTCGCGCTCTCCCAGCCAGAGGCCACTCGCACGCACGAGAGAGGACGCTCTGTTGGCTGAGCCACCAGCCTCTCCTCCCAGCTCCGGCCCAGATAAGAGTCGCGCTTTGAGGTGGACCGATTAAGATTGGATGACGTGACGGCCCGCGGTGGGCCGTGGCTGCCCGTGATGACGATTCATCTGGCTAGCGGTTGCTACCTGGTGGCCGCTGTTAGTTTTCTCGCCCCGGAGCTCCGTGGAAATTGAAAGGAGTGGGATTTGGCCACAGTGCCCGAGGCAGAGTTCCAGGAAGCCGGCGGCATTATCAGGTTTGTCCCGGTCGCGTGCAGATGTTAATGTTTTGTCCAGTCACTGCAGATTGTATCTGCAGGAGATTGAGGGAGTGACTGTGCCAGTCCCAGTGAAGGTGGTGGCACCCTGGCGGGGGTCGACCTGCACCGGCCACTGGCCCCACCCCGCGGAAGGCTACGAGTGTTGCCGCGGGAGAACAGGAGATGGTGTCCGGCACCCGGACAGCCGCACACAGCAGACATGAAGGCCAGCCTGGGTCCAACATCCTGAATGCGTTTCTCAAATTTTCTGGTCTGGCTTCCGCAGTGGAGAATGTGAAAATGGACATGAGGCCGCGGGCGGGCCAGGTCCTGGTGAGTCTTGGGCGTCCGATGCTTCTCTGCCGAAATGCGGACAGACCTGGCCCTGCGCGTGGACGCAAACAGTCGAGCTCTGGCGTGGCAGCGATTGGGGACGTCCTTGGCTGCGCCACGGTCAAGGGGCTTTCAGTGACCTGTACGACCACCCCATCACCAGTTGCAATTCTCGAAATTTGTATTATCTTCTGACACGTGAGCCAAGACCCGCTCTGCGGTGTTAGTGGCCAATGTGGTCGGCACCCCTGGCGCACAGAGCTCCGGGCATGACATTGACCGTACTCGGATCCGTTCCTCTGGCCGATGCCGCCCGCCTGGATGTGGGAGCCGCCGCCCAGGGCTAAGGCTGCGGTCTTGTTTCTGGGCTCCAGTGTGGAAAGGCCGCAGGAGTCCTCACACCGGACACACGCCACGTCTGGACCCTAGTGATGACAGGGCGACTGCTCCACACAGACTTTGTGTCCCATGGTCAAGCGTCTTCCTCACGAATCTGTGGCCCGCCATCACATGAGAGAGTCGGCGAGGCTAATGCAGCCCGTCCGGTTGCTGTCTGCGGTGCTCCCCTCGGGCTTCGCAGAGCCATGCACGTGATCGCTCGCGCTCTCCTGGTCGAAACCACATGCACGCACGAGAGGACGCTGCTTCCTGAGCTGCCGGCCTCTCCTTAGAGTTCGGGCCCAGACAAGAGTCACGCTCCGAGGTGGACCGATTAGGAATGGAGGATGTGATGGCCTGCGGTGGGCCGTGGCTGCCCGTGACGAGGATCTATCCGGCTAATGGTCGCCACCTGGTGGCCACTGTTTTCTTGCCCCGGAGCTCTGTGGAAATTGGAAGGAGTGGTATTCGGCCATGGTGCCCGAGGCAGAGTTCCATGAGGCCGGCAGCGTTATCAGGCTTGTCCCGGTCACGCGCAGATGTTAATATTTTGTCCAGTCCTTGGAGATTGTATCTGCAGGAGTTCGAGGGAGTGACTGGGCAAGTCCCAGTGAAGGTGGTGGCAACCTGGCGGGGGTCGACCAGCACCGGCCACTGGCTCTACCCCGTGGAAGGTGATGAGGGTTGCCGCGGGAGAACAGGAGACGGTGTCCTGCACACGGACGCCCGCACACCAGAGGGGTGAAGGCCAGCGTGGGTCTCAGCATCCTGAATGCGTTCCTCTCAAACTATCTGGTCTCGCTTCCGTGGTGGAGAACGTGGAAACGGACACGGGGCCCAAGGCAGGAGGCCATGGTACGGCCATGTCCTCGTCAGTCCTGGGCGTCCGAGACCTCTCCACAGAAACGCGGACAGACCCGCCCCTGACCGTGGGCGCAAAAAACGGAGCTGTGGCGTGGTAGGGACGGGACGTCCTTGGATGCGCTACGGTCAAGGAGCCCTCTGTGATCTGTGGAACCGCCACATCACCATTGTGACAAATCGCGTGTGCACGGTGGCTCCAGGACATTGAAACGGGCTCCTGTTGATTCTAGTGGCAGGACTCGATTTGTCTGAACACTTTCGTGCCTCGTTTCACGCTGGAAAGTGGCCCGAAGACATGGTTAGGAGGCCACAGGCCGCCCGCTGTCTTTCACAGGCCTGATCCTCTGAGCTCTTGCGGGAAATGTAAGTTCGCATCAGCGAACACACAAGTGAAGTGGCTCCTGTGCGTGGGCACGCACATGGCAATTCTGGGTGAGGAGCGATGGGTCAGGTTTATAGGCGGACCGCGGTACTGTGAAGACATATTGACCTGTGGACTGGCGCTGTCACCCACTGCTTTTCCCGAAAATGGTATTTTGTGCTGCGTTGGGCAAGGATGCGCTCCCTAGGGGTGCAGGGCTGAGGTCGGACCATGACGCCCACCTGGCTCTGTCACGATTGTTGGCGTGGCCAGCCTGGGTCTAGGCAGAGCCTCTCACGGGCGCACCTATTCTCACTCCACTTGGAGCTCCGCAGAAGTGAAGGGATGGGATTTGGCCTCGGTGCCCGAGGCAGAGTTCCAGGAGGCCGGCGGCATTTTCAGGTTCTGCCCGGTCACGGGGGGATGGTGATGTTTGGTCGAGTCACCGGAGATTGTATCTGTAGGAGTTTGAGAGAGTTGACTGGGCAAGTCCCAGTGAAAGTGCTGTGTGCTCTGGAGTGGGCCAACCAGCACCGGCCGTTGGCCCTACTCCGTGTAAAGCGGTGCGGGTTGCCTCAGGAGAGCGGGAGACGGTGTCCCTCCCGCGGATGGCCGCACACCGCGGAGGTGAAGCCCAGCTTGGGTCACAACATCCCGGACGCGTTTTTGAAATTTTCCGGTCTGGTTTCCACTGCGGAGAATGTGGAAACGGACATGAGGCCTGGGGTAGGAGGCCGCGGGCTGGCCCGGTCCTGGTGTGTCCTGGGCGTCGGAGGCTTCTCTGCCGAAACATGGACAGACCCAGCTCTGCGCGTGGAGGCAAACAGTTGCGCTCTGGCACGGTATGGAGGACGACGTCCGTGGATGATCCATGGTCAGGGAGCCTTCGGTGACCTGTGGGACCACCCCATCACCAGTTGCAGTTCTCAAAATCCGTATTTTCCGACACGTCAGCCAAGACCCACTCTGCGGTGTTAGTAGCCGATGAGGTCGGCATCCCTGGTGCACAGAGCTCCGGGCATGACATTGACCGCACTCGGATCCGTTCCTCTGGCCGATGCCGCCCGCCTGGAGGTGGGAACTGACTCCCGTGAGTCCGGGGCTCCAGCGCGGAAGGGCCTTCGGTGTCCTCATGCCGGGCAGCAGCCGCTACTGGAGCCTGCTGCAGAAAGGGCGACCGCACTACACAGGCTTCGTGTGCCCCATGGTCAGGCGTCCTCCTCCCGAGTCTGTGGCCCGCCGTCGCTTGAGAAGGCTGTCGAGGCTGACGCAGCCCCTCCAGTTGTCTTCGGAGCTCCCCTGGAGCTTAGAGTCATGCCCGTGATCTCTCGGGCTCACCTGGCTGGAGCCCACCGGTGCGCGTGAGAGAGGACGCTCTGTTTGCTGAGCCGCCAGCCTCTCCTCCCAGCTTGGGCCCGCGCAAGAGTCACGCTCCGAGGTGGACCGGTTACAGTTGGATGACGTGATGGCCCTTGGTGGGCCGTGGCTGCACGTGATGAGAATGATCCTGCTGACGGTCGCTACCTGGTGGCCGCTGTTATCCCTCCCCGGAGCTCCATGGAAATCAGGAATGGGATTTGGTTACTGAACCCGAGGCCCATCACCTGTTGTGTAGCCGAAATCCGCATTTTCTTCCGCCATGTTAGCCCAGACCCGCTCTGCGGTGTTAGTGGGTGACGAGGTCGCTCCCTGGCGCAGAGCTCCGGGCATGACCATGTCGCCCACCCAGCTCTGCCCCGACTGCTGGAGTGGGCAGCCTGGGTCTAGGCAGAGCCTCTCACGGGCTTGGCAGTTCTCGCTCCTCTTGGAGCTCCGCAGGAGTGAAGGGATGGGATTTGGCCTCGGTGCCCGAGGCGGAGTTCCAGGAGGCCGGCGGCGTTATCAGGTTTGCCCCGGTCATGCGTGGATGTTAATGTTTTCTCCAGTCTCCGGAGATTGTATCTGCAGGAGATTGAGGGAGCGACGGTTTGGGCAAGTCCCAAGGAAAGTGTTGGGCGCCCTAGAGGGGTCGACCAGCACCAGACACTGGCCCTAACCCACGAAAGGCTACGAAAGTTGCCTGGGAAGAACAGGAGACGGTGTCCTGCCCGCGGATGCCCGCACATCACTGAGGTGAAGGCCAGCCTGGGTCCCAACATCCCGAATGAGTTTCTCAAATTTTCTGGTCTGGCTACTATGGTGGAGAATGTGTAATGGACACGAAGCCCGGCATAGGAGGCCGCGGGCCGGCTGGCTCCTAGTGCGTCCTGGGCAAGGGAGACCTCTCCGTGGAAACGCGGACGGACCCGGCCCTGTGCTTGGGCACGAACACGGGAGCTGTGGCACGGAGGGACGGGTCGTCGTTGGACGTGTCGTGGTCCAGGAGCCCTCTGTGACCAGTGGTACCGCCTCGTCCCTGGTTGTGGTTCCCAGAATCCGTATTTTGTTCCACCGCGTAAGCCAAGACCCACTCTGCGGTGTTAGTGGCCCATGGGGTCGGTTCCACGGAGCACAGAGCTCTGGGCATGACCGTGACCCCGCTCGGCTCCATTCTTCTGGCTGATGTCACCCACCTGGATGTGGGAAGTGGCTCCAGTGAGCCCCGTGCTTGGCTGCGGTCCTGTGTCCGGGCTCAGAAACGAAAGGGCGGCGGGTGTCCTCATGCCGGGCACACACCGTGCAGGAGCCTGCTGCGGACAAGCCGACTGTACCACGAAGGCTTCGTGTACGGTCGTCAGGCATACTCCTTCCGAGACTGTAGCCCGCTGCCGCATGGGAAGGTCGATGAGGTTGACACAGTCCCTCCAGGTGCTGTCTCCAGGGCTCCACTTGAGCTTCGCAGAGCCATGCACATGATCGTTCGCACTCTCCTGGCCAGAGGCCAGTCGCACGCACGAAAGAGGACCCTCTGTTGGCTGAGCCACCAGCCTCTCCTCCCAGCTCCGGCCCAGATAAGAGTCGCGCTTTGAGGTGGACCGATTAAGATTGGATGACATGACGGCCCGTGGTGGGCCGTGGCTGCCCGTGATGACGATTCATCTGGCTAGCGGTTGCTACCTGGTGGCCGCTGTTAGTTTTCTCGGCCCGGAGCTCCGTGGAAATTGGAAGGAGTGGGATTTGGCCACAGTGCCCGAGGCAGAGTTCCAGGAAGCCGGCGGCATTATCAGGTTTGTCCCGGTCACGTGCGGATGTTAATGTTTTGTCCAGTCACTGCAGATTGTATCTGCAGGAGATTGAGGGAGTGACTGTGCAAGTCCCAGTGAAGGTGGTGGCACCCTGGCGGGGGTCGACCAGCACCGGCCACTGGCCCCACCCCGCGGAAGGCTACGAGGGTTGCCGCGGGAGAACAGGAGATGGTGTCCGGCACCCGGACAGCCGCACACAACAGAGATGAAGGCCAGCCTGGGTCCCAACATCCCGAATGCGTTTCTCAAATTTTCTGGTCTGGCTTCTGCAGTGGAGAATGTGGAAATGGACATGAGGCCGCGGGCGGGCCGGGTCCTGGTGAGTCCTGGGCATCCGATGCTTCTCTGCCGAAATGCGGACAGAACTAGCCCTGCGCGTGGACGCAAACAGTCGAGCTCTGGCGTGGCAGCGATGGGGACGTCCTTGGCTGCGCCACGGTCAAGGAGCTTTCAGTGACCTGTACGACCACCCCATCACCAGTTGCAGTTCTCGAAATTCGTATTATCTTCTGACACGTGAGCCAAGACCCGCTCTGCGGTGTTAGTGGCCGATGTGGTCGGCACCCCTGGCGCACAGAGCTCCGGGCATGACATTGACCGTACTCGGATCCGTTCCTCTGGCTGATGCCGCCCGCCTGGATGTGGGAGCCGCCGCCCAGGGCTAAGGCTGCGGTCTTGTTTCTGGGCTCCAGTGTGGAAAGGCCGCAGGAGTCCTCACACCGGACACACGCCACGTCTGGACCCTAGTGATGACAGGGCAACTGCTCCACACAGACTTCATGCCCCATGGTCAAGCGTCTTCCTCAGGAATCTGTGGCCCGCCATCACATGAGAAAGTCGGCGAGGCTAATGCAGCCCGTCCGGTTGCTGTCTGCGGTGCTCCCCTCGGGCTTCGCAGAGCCATGCACATGGTCGCTCGCGCTCTCCTGGTGGAAACCGCATGCGCACAAGAGAGGAAGCTCTGTTTGCTGAGACGCCAGCCTCTCCCAGCATGTGCCGGGGCCAGAGTTGCGCTCCATGGTGGACCGATTAAGATTGGATGATGTGATGGCACGCGGTGGGCCATGGCTGACCCTGATGAGGCTCCATTTGGCTGACGGTCGCCACCTGGTGTCCACTTTTATAGCTGTCACCCTGTGGAGCTCCGCGGAAATCGGAAGGAGTGGGATTTTGCCACGGTGCACGAGTCAGAGTTCCAGGAGCCTGGCGGTGCTGTCAGCTTTATCCTGCTCACATGCAGATGTTGGTGCTTTGTCTAGTCACTGGAGATTGTATCTGCAGGAGCACGAAAATGTGACTGCAACTCCCAGTGGAGGTGGTGGGCACCCTGAAGGGGGTCGCCCAGCATCCGCCTGTGGCCCTAACCCACGGAAAGCGACCAAGGTTGCCACGGTAGAATGGGAGATGGTGCCCGGACGCCCGCACACCTCAGAGGCGAAGGCCAGCCTGAGTCCCAACATCCTGAAGCGTTTCTCTTACATTTTCGGGTCTTGCCTCTGTGCTGGAGAATGGGAAAACCGAACCCGAGCATGGGGTAAGGAGGCCGCGGGCCGGCTGGGTCCTCATGAGTCCTGGGCGTCCGAGACGTCTCTGCGGAAACACAGACGGAACGGTCCCTGCACGTGGGCGCGAACACCGGAGCTCTGGCGCGGTAGGTGTGGGTTGTCGATGGATGCCCGGAGTCAAGGAGCCTTCCATGATGTGTGGACCGCCCTGTCACCCGTTGTGGTCCCCCAAAATCTATTTTCTTCCACCACCTAAGCCAAGACATGCTCTGCGGTGTTATTGGACTATGAGTTCGGCTCCCCGGGTGCACAGAGCTCCGGGAGTGACCAAGACCCCTTCCTTGACTTCGTTCCTCTGCCTGACGCCACCCGCCTGGATGTGGAAGCTGCCTTTTTGTACACGGGGCTTACAACGCGTTCGCGTCTCTGGGCTCCAGTGCGGAAGGGCAGCGCGTGTCCTCACGTCGGGCACAGGGAGAATCTGCAGTCGGCTGCGTACAGGGCGACTGTCTCACACAGGCTTCGTGCAGCTAAGTCAGGCGTCCTCCTCCCGAGTCTCTGGCCCTCCGTCGCCGAAGAAGGTCGACAAGGATGATGCAGCGCCTCATTTGTTGTCTCCGAGGCTCCCCTCAGGCTTCGCAAAGCCATGCGTGTGATCGGTCACGCACATGAGACGATGCTCTGTGTGCTGAGCCACCAGCCTCTCCTCCCAGCTCGGGCCCGGGCAAGAGTCGTGCTCTGAGGTGGACTGATTAAAATTGGGTGACATGGTGGGCCGTGGCCTCCCTTGAGGATGATCCATCCGGTTGACGGTTGCCACCAGGTGTCCGCTGTGAGTTTTCTCGGCCCGGAGCTCCGCGGAAATCCGAAGGAGTGGATTTGGCCATGGTGGCCAGGCCCGTGACTAGTTGCGTAACCGAAATCCGTAGTTTATTCCGTCACAGTAGCCAAGAACTGCTCTGCGGTGTTAATAGCCGATGAGGTCGGCTCCCCGGCGCACAGAGCTCCGGCCATGACCATGTCGCCCACCCGGCTCTGTCCCGACTGCTGCAGTGGCCAGCCTGGGTCTAGGCAAAGCCTCTCACGGGCGCGGCTGTTCTCGCTCCTCTTGGAGTTCCGCAGAAGTGAAGGGTTGGGATTTGGCCTCCGTGCCCGAGGCAGAGTTCCAGAAGGCCGGCGGCGTTATCAGGTTTGTCCCGATCACGCACGGATGTTGATGTTTCCTCCAGTCACTGGAGATTGTATCTGCAGGAGTTTGAGTTGACTGGGCAAGTCCCAGTGAAAGTGCTGTGTGCTCTGGAGTGGGCCAACCAGCACCAGTCGTTGGCCCTAGCATGCGAAAGGTGACGAGGGTTGCCGCGAGAGAACAGGAGACGTCCTGCCCGCGGACGCCCGCACACCGCAGAGGTGAAGGCCAGGCTGGCTCCCGAAATCCCGTATGTGTTTCTCAAATTTTCCCTCCTGGCTTCTGCTGTGGAGAACGGGGAAACGGACACGGAGCACATGGTTGGAGGCCACGAGACGGCCGGGTCCCTGTGAGTCCTGGGTGCCCAGGCTTCTCAGCGGAGCTGGGGCATGGTAGGGACGAGGGTGTGGATGGATGCGCTGTGGTCCAAAGAACCCTCTGTAACCTGCATCGTGACCAGCTGCGGTAAACGAAATCCTCCACGTAAGCCAATATTCGCTTTTCGGTGTTTGTGGCCATTGTGGTCGGCTCCCTGGGCGCCAGAATTCTCTGCCTGACCATGACTGCATTCCCCGTGTTCATCTGGCTGATGCCGCCCGCCTGGATGTTGGAACAGGCTCCCGAGCGCCAGGGGCTTGGGCCGTGGTATTCTCTAGGCTCCAGCGTGGAAGGGCAGCGGGTGTCCTCATGCCGGGCACGTGCTACCGCTGCTGGAACCTGCTGCGGACAGGGCGACCGCAGCATGCAGGCTTCGTGCCCGGTCGTCAGGCGTCCTTCGGAGTCTGTGGGGTGCCCTCGAGTGAGAAGTTCTGCCAGGCTGATGCATCCCCTCCGGGTGCTGTCTCCGGGGCCGCTTCTGGCCTCGCAGGGCCATGCACGCGATCGCTCGAGCTCTCCTGGCCAGAGCGCACCGCACGCACGAGACTCGACGCTGTTTGCTGAGCCGCCAGCCTCTCCTCCCAGCTCGGGCCTGGACAAGAGTCTCGCTCCGAGGTGGACCGATTTAGTTTGGATGACGTGATGGCCTGCGGTGTGCCGTGGCCACCCGCGATGAGGATCTATCCGGCTGACAGTCGCTACCTGGTGGCAGCTGTCAGTTTTCTCGCCCCGGAGGTGCATGGAAATTCGAAGGAGTGGGATTTGGCCACGGTGCCCGAGGCAGAGTTCCATGAGGCCGGCAGCGTTATCGGCTTTATCCCGGTCACACGCAGATGGTGCTTTGTCCAGTCACCGGAGATTGTATCTGCAGGAGCACGAAAATGTGACTAACTCCCAGTGGAGGTGGTGGGCACTCTGAAGGCGGTCACCCAGCATCCTCCTGTGGCCCTAACCCGCGGAAAGCGACCGAGGTTGCCACGGTAGAACGGGAGATGGTGTCCTGCACCTGGAGGCCCGCACACCCCAGCGGTGAAGGCCAGCCTCGGTCTCAACATCCTGAAGGAGCTCCCCTCAAATTTTCCGGTCTCACTTTCCCAGAGGAGAATGTGGAAATGGACACGGAGCCCAAGGTAGGAGGCCGTGCTATGGGCGTGTCCTTGTGAGTCCTGGGCGTCCGAGGCTTCCCCGCGGAAACGTGGATAGATCGGACTCTGACCGTGACCGTGAACACAGGCGCTCTGCCGTGATAGGAATGAGGGTGTCCTTGGATGTGCCATGGTCAAGGAGCCCTTCGTGACCTATGGAACCGACTCGTAATCATTTGCGGCAGTCCGGGGACGCAAGGTGGTTCTAAGATGTGACAGGATCACGGTAATTCCAGTAGCAGGCCTCGGCTGGTCTCGACATTTTCGTGTCTCGCTTCAGGCTGGGAACTGGCCCGGACAGTACCCAGAGCCCTGCGTAGGAGGCCACCGGCCGCCCACTGTCTTTCGCGAGCCTGATCCTCACGGCTCCGCAGACATGTAAGTTCACATCTGGAAACAGGTGGACTGTCTCCTGCCCGTGGGCACGAACATGAGATTTCTGGGTCGGCAGTGAAGCGTCAAGTCCACGGGTGGGCCGCAATACCGGCAGTGCGAAATGACCTGTGGACCAGCTCTGTCCCCCGCTGTGGCGCCCAAAAACGGTATTTTGTGCCGCCTTAGGCAATGACGCACTCTCCAGATATGCATGACGCACACCCGGCTCTGTCCCGACTGTTGGAGTGGCCAGCCTGGGTCTAGGCAGAGCCTCTCACAGGCGCAGTTGCTGCAGACAAGTGAAGGGATGGGATCTGGCCTCGGTGCCCAAGGCAAAGTTCCAGGAGGCTGGCGTCATTATCAGGCTTGTCCCGGTCATGCGCGGATGCTGGTGCTTTGTCCATTCGCCAGAGACTGTACATGCAGCAGTTTGGGGGATGGCGATTCCCAGTGAAGGTGGTGGGCACCCTGGAGGGGGTCGACCAACACTGGCCGGTGGCCCTAATGTGCGGAAGAGACCATGAGAGACCATGAGAGACCAGGGGACGGTGTCCCGCGTGCGGACATCCGCATACTCCGTAGGTGAAGGCCAGTCGGGTCCCAACATCCCGAAGGCGTTTCAAATTTTTGGGTCTCGCTCCCTTGATGGAGAACGGGGAAACGCACTCGGAGCTCGGCGTAGGAGGCCGCGGGCCGGCCAAGTTCTTGTGAGTCCTGGGTGTCTGAGACGTCTCCGCCGGAACGCGGACCGGCCCGGCCCTGCGCGCGGCGCGAACACCGGCGCTCTGACGTGGTGGTGGGGGCGTCGATGGATGAGCAGTGTCAAGGAGCCCTCCGTGACCTGTGGAACTTGCCTCACCATTTGAGATTCTCAAAATCCGTATTTTCTTCCACCACGTGAGCCAAGACCCGCTCTGCGGTGTTAGTGGCCGATGAGGTCGGCTCCCCGGGTGCACAGAGCTCCGGGCGTGACCGAGACCTCCCTTGTCTTCGTTCCTCTGGCTGATGCCGCCCGCCTGGATGTGGGAGCCGCCTCTTTGCAAACGGGGCGTGAGCCGCGTTCCTGTCTCCGGACTCCAGTGCGGAAGGGCAGCGGGTGTCCTCACGTCGGGCACTTGGTGGTGCTACAGCCCGCTGCGTACTGGGCGACTGCCCCACGCAGGCTTCCTGCTCCTAGGTCAGGCGTCCTCCTCCCGAGTCTGTGGCCCTCCGTCGCCTAAGAAGGTCGACGAGGCTGACGCAGCGCCTCGTTCGCTGTCTCCGAGGCTCCCCTCAGGCTTCGCAAAGCCATGCACGTGATCGCTCGCGCCTTCCTGGCCGAGGCTGAGCCGCCAGCCTCTCTTCCCAGCTCCGGCCCGGGCTAGAGTCACGCTCTGAGGTGGACCGATTAAGCTTGGATGATGTGATGGTGCACGGTGGGCGGTGGCCGTCCGCGATGACGAACCATCCTACTGACTGTAGCCACCTGATAGCCGCTGTCAGTTTTCTCGGCCCGGAGCTCCGCGGAAACTCAAAGGAGTGGATTTGGCCATGGTTCCCGAGGCCCGTCATCCATCGTATAACCGAAATCCGTACTTTGTTCCATCACCGCTCTGCGGTGTTAGGGGCCGAGGACCTCAGCTCCCCGGCGCACAGAGCTCCGGGCATGACCATGTCGCCCACCAGGCTCTGTCCGGACATTTGGAGTGGCCAGCCTGGGTCTAGGCAGAGCCTCTCACGGACGCGGCCGTTCTCGTACCTCTTGGAGCTCCGCAGCAGTGAAGGGATGGGATTTGGCCTCAGTGCCCGAGGCGGAGTTCCAGGAGGCCAGTGGCGTTACCAGGTTTGTCCCGGTCAAAAGTGGATGTTGATGTTTTGACCAGTCACCGGAGATTGTATCTGCAGGAGTTTGAGGCAGTGACTGGGCAAGTCCCAGTGATGGTGGTGGGCAACCTGAAGGTGGTCGGCCAGCACCGCTCAGCGGCCCTAACCCACAGAAGGCGACCACGGTTGCGCAGGAAACAAGAGATCGTGACCCGGACGCCCGCATCCACCACAGGCGAAGGCCAACCTGGGTCTCAACATCCCGAATGCGTTTCTCACATTTTCAGGTCTGGCTTCCGCGGTGGAGAACGGGGAAACGGACTCAAAGGCCGCGGGCTGGCCGGGTCCGTATGAGTCCTGGGCGTCGGAAGCCTCTTCGCAAAATGCAAACATACCAGCGCTGCGCGTGGGTGCGAATACCGAAGCTCTGACATGGTAGTGACAGGGCCGTGGTCAAGGAGCCCTCCGTGATCTGCGGACCGCCGCGTCACCAGTTGCGGTTACTGAAATCTATTATCTTCTGGCATGTGAGCCACGACACACTCTGCGGTGTTAGTGGCCAACAAGGTCGGCTCCCCGGCGCACAGATTTCCGGGCATGACACTGACCGCACTCGAATCCGTTCCTCTGGCTGATGCCGCTTGCCTGGATGTGGGAAGCCGCTGCCCGGGGCTCCGGCCACAGTCCTGTCTCCGGGCTCCAGTGCGGAAGGGCCACGGGTGTCCTCATGCCGGGCACATGCTGGACCTGGTGCTGGTAGAGGTACTGCCCCAAGCAGGCTTCGTGCCCCATGGTCAGGCGTCCTCCTCCCGAGTCTGTGGCCGGCCGTCACTTGAGGAGGCCAGCGAGGCCGACGCAGCCCGTATGGTTGCTCTGTGCGGTGCTCCCCTCGGGCTTCGCAGAGCCATGCACGTGATCGCTTGCGCTCTCCTGGCCAGACTCCACCCGCGCCCACGGGAAAGGACGCTCTGCTGAGCCGCCAGGCTCTCCTAGCTCGTGCCCCGGGAAGAGTCGCGCTCCGAGGTGGACCGATTAAGATTCAGGATGATGGCCCGCGGCGGGCCATGGCCGCTGGTTGATGAGGATCCATGCTGCTGACGGTCGCCACCTGGTGGCTGCTGTTTTCTCTTCCCCGAACTCCTTGGAAACCCAAGGAGTGGGATCTGACCATGGTGCTGGAGGCGGAGTTCCAGGAAGCCGCCGGCTCGATCTGCTTTTTCCTAGTCATTTGCGGACGTTGCCGTTTTGTCCAGTCACCGGAGATTGTATCTGCAGGAGTTCGAGTGACTGGGCGAGTTGCAGTGAACGTGTTGGACACCCTGCAGGGGTTCGACCAGCTCCGGCCGGTGGCCCTGACCCGCGGGAGGCGACCACGGTTGCCATGAGAGAACAGGAGACGGTGTCTCGTGTCAGGACGCGCGCACACCCCAGAGGTGAAGGCCGGCCTGGGTCCCAGCATCCCGAACGCATTTTCCGCAAATTTTCTGGTTTCGCTTCCGCGATGGAGAATGGGAAACGGGCACGGAGTAGGCGGCCACGGGTCGGCCGGGTCCTCCTGAGTCCTGGGCATCCGTGTCCTCTCCGCGAAACGCGGACAGAATGGTCCCTGCCGGTGGACGCGAACGCCAGAGCTCTGGCGTGGTAGGGACTACGATGTGGGTGGATGCGCCGTGGTCAAGGAGCCCTCCGTGACCTGTGCAACCGCGCCGTCACCAGCTGCGGTACCCGAAATCCGCCACGTAAGCCAGGAATCGCTTTTCGGTGTTAGTGGCCGATGTGTTCCGCTCCCCGAGAACACAGCTCTGGGCATGACCATGACCTCCACTGCGCTCTGTTCATCCGGCTGATGCCGCCCGCCTGGATGTGGGAACCGGCTCCCGTGAGCCCGGGGCTTGGGCTGCGGTACTGTCTCCGGGCTCCAGCGCGGAAGGGCCATGCGTGTCCTCACAGCGGGCACGCGTCGCCGCTGGAGCCTGCTGCGAACAGGGCGACCGCACCACGCAGGCTTCGTGCCCCATGGTCAGGCGTCCTCCTCCCGAGTCTGTGGCCCGCCGTGGCTTGAGAAGGCTATCGAGGCTGACGCAGCCCCTCCAGTTGTCTTCGGAGCTCCCCTGGAGCTTAGAGTCATGCCCGTGATCGCTCGGGCTCACCTGGCTGGAGCCCACCGGTGCGCGTGAGAGGACACTCTGTTTGCTGAGCCGCCAGCCTCTCCTCCCAGCTTGGGCCCGCGCAAGAGTCACGCTCCGAGGTGGACCGGTTACAATTGGATGGCCCGTGGTCGGTCGTGGCTGCCTGTGATGAGAATCCATCCGGCTGACGGTCGCTACCTGGTGGCCGCTGTGAGTTTTCTCGACCCGGAGCTCCATGGAAATCAGAAGGAGTGGGATTTGGTTACGGTGCCCAAGGCCCGTCACCTGTTGCGTAACCGAAATCCGCATTTTCTTCCGCCTCATTAGCCCAGACCCACTCTGCGGTGTTAATGGCCGATGAGGTCGGCTTCCCGGTGCACAGAGCTCCGGGCATGGCCATGTCACCCACCCGGCTCTGTCCGGACAGTTGGATTGGCCAGCCTGGGTCTAGGCAGAGCCTCTCACGGGCGCGGC
This sequence comes from Pteropus medius, assembly GCF_902729225.1. Lineage (NCBI taxonomy): Eukaryota > Metazoa > Chordata > Mammalia > Chiroptera > Pteropodidae > Pteropus > Pteropus medius. The sequence continues at coordinate 63,462 of NW_024351568.1, read as the reverse complement.
TGTTCTCGCTCTTCTTGGAGCTCCGCAGGAGTGAAGGGATGGGATTTGGCCTCGGTGCCCGAGGCAGAGTTCCAAGAGACCGGCGGCGTTATCAGGTTTATCCCGGTCCCGCATGGATGATGTTTTCTCCAGTCAACGGAGATTGTACCTGCAGGAGTTTGATGCAGTGACTGGGCAAGTCCCAGTAAGGGTGGTGGCACTCTGGAAGGGTCGACCAGCACCCTCTAGTGGCCCTAATCCGCGGAAGGTGACCAGGGTTGCCGTGGGCGAATAGGAGACGGTGCCCCGCACACCGCAGCGGTGAAGGGCAGCTTGAATCCAAACATCCTGAGGGCGTTTTCTCCAATTTCTGGGTTGCAGGAGACCCCATCGGGTCTCTCAGGTTTCTCAGGGTCACTCCTGGGCATTGGTGCTGCTTCAGTTCGCCAGAGAGTGTATCCATGTGGGGTCGACCAGCACCCCCCTGTGCTGATCGGCTCGCGGAAGCCAGCCCCAATCGCGGTGGGGGGCCGGGAGCAGGTGTTCCGCACCCGTCGCCCGCAGGTACCGGAGGTGGAGCTGGAGGCGGCGCTGTCACGGGAGCTCGTGGAGGGCGCCAGAAGCACACGTGGTCCCAGTTCGGACTGGCGTTTTCTCAAATTTCCCGTATCTCGCTGCTGGGGGAAATGGGCCTGGGCGATACACGGAGCCCCGGGTAGAAGGCCACCGGCGGGCCGCTGTTTTCTGAGTCCCTGTCGCTTGCCCGTGCACCCTTCCTCCCAGCGCCCGCACTCTCAGCCACCACACCCAGGAGGCGACTAGATGGTCTCTGAGAGCTCCAGGGTGGCGTCGATACTGGGGTCGTTGCATGGGCCGTTTTCAAGGACACCAGCATGACCTGACGGCCAACCCCGTCACCGGCTGCGGTGCCCGAAATGAGTATTTTCTGGCGCGGCGTAGGTAGACTGTTAGGTCCAGGAGGGTCCTATCCCTACCCATCCTTGTTCCCCGTGTGGGAACCAGACTTCCCCGACCGTTGTGTGGGAACCGGAGCTTGCAACGCCCAGGTTGGCAACGCTGCACGCTCACCTCGCACCTCACTGACTCCTCCCTTCCCCGCCGATATCCGCGCCCGAAATATTCCCAGCGAAAAAGCCCGCCTCCAGCCCCATGTTTCGGGTCTCCTCGCATTCCGGGCCGATGCCATCTTCGGCTCAGCCCCGCTGTCCCCCTGCTGCAATAAACCTTGCTTAACCCCTTGGGCGAACCTAACAAAGACCCGCTCTGCGGTGATGGTGGAGGAAGAGGTCGGCTCACTGGGCGCCCAGGGCTCCGGGCGTGACCGTGACCCCGCCCGGCTCCGTCCCTACTGCCGGTGCCGCCCGCCTGGATGCGGGAGCCTGGATGTGGGAGCCGGCTCTCATGCGTCCGGGGCTCGGGCAGCGGGGCCCCGTGCTCCAGCGCCCAAGGGCAGTGGGGATCCCCACGCCGTGCACACGCCGCTGCGGGAGCCTGGTGCGGACACCGCGACCCCACCTGCAGCCTTCGTGGAGCGTGTTAGGCCTCCTGCCCCAGAGGTTGTGGCCCACTGTCACCTCAGAAGGGCGGTGAGGCTGACGGAGCCCCTCCGGCTTCCCATAGCGATGCCTGTGGCGCTCGCGCTCTCTCGGCGGGACCTAACCCTCGCGGACGATGGAGGATGCTCTGCTTGCTGTGCCCACAGCCTCGCGTCTGCGCTCCCGGTGGGGAAAGGCCCATGGGGCGCTCCCACCACCTCGCGACATAGATCCCCGCGGCTGGAAAATAAAACACTATCTTCCTTTCACTGGAGCAACTCCCCTTGCACATGTGCAGAGCCTTTCCACTGGGTGGGATCCAGGCCTTGGGTGGGACCCGGGGCCCTTTGTCTCCCGCAGCCACGCCTCCTCCGCTAAGTGGGGAGATCTGGCCAACGGGGAACCTCCGCGGTTCCCTGTCACTGGGACCCCGCCCCGATCCCACTGTCCCTGACTGGATAGTACCCCATGCGACTGGGCAGTGGTGCAGGATGTCAGCGTGTGTGTGACAGTCTGGAGTTGAATAAGCCAGTGGCCTGAACCCAAGATGTGCCCACCCAGAGACCAGATGGTGTTCTGGCACCCCTGGGTTGCCCTGTGCTGAGGCCTCCGGGGTGAGGCTCCCCAGCTTCTCTCTGATACGCTGTCCAGCTGCCAGCCTGGGCCTCAGCCTGCTTTGACCGAGGTCAGGGCCTGATCAACCAGTTTCTGTGTACTGGGTAGATCTGCCGTCTCCCAGGCTTGGCAGGGAAGCGTTATGTAGTAGGTGTCCTGTGGGTCTCAGTGACAGGAAACTGGGAGACCAGAGAGACTAAACACGTAAGCTGGGAGCTCCAGGAGTGTCCCTTGTGTGGGTCGTGTGCCCTTCTGTTATAGCTAAGCCGTGATTTCTGTTGGCATGTGAGTGGGTGGGACTGACCCTCAGACTGACTGGTTATGTGGATTGGCCACCACCGCAGTGTATGAGCTGCTATGTGGGGACTGACCACACGTATGTATCTGAAGAAACCCAAAACACTTCTTTGAAGAGAAGTGTGAATCCATATGTTCATCGCAGCCAAGATATGTAGGCATCCTGAGTGTCTCTCAGTGGATGAAAGGAGACAGAAGATGTGGTATATATACACAATACGACAGTACTCAGCCATCGAAAAGAATGAAATCTTGCTATTTGCAACAACGTGGAATACCTAGAGGGTATTGTGCTCAGTGGAGTAAGTCAGACAGAGAAAGACAAATGTCACATGTGGAACCTAGAGAACAGGATAAACAAACAACAGAAACAAGCTCGTAGATACAGAGAGCATTTTCATGGTTGTCCATTTGGGGGGATGGGGGGATGCGTGAAGGTGGAGAGGTTTAAAAGATACAAATTGGTAGTTTCAAAATAGTCATGAAGATGTAGAGTATAGCGTGGGGAATATAGTCAGTAGTATTGTAATAATTATGTATGGTGTCAGATGGGTGCTGGGTTTATTGGGGTGATGACCTCATAACTTATATAAATGTCTAATCATTGTGTTGTACACCTTAAACTAATATAATGTTGTATGTCAACTATAATTTAAAGAATAAAAATATAAAAACCATTTTAAAAGACAATAGGAAAAACTAATGCAACGAAAAGCTGATTCTTTGAAAAGATTAGTAAAATGACACACCCATGGCTAGACTCACTAAGGGAAAAAGAGAAAAGACACAAATAAACAAAATCAGAACTGAAAGAAGAGAAGTCATGACAGATACCACAGAACTACAAAGGATACAAGAACACTATGAAAGATTATATGACACCAAAATCAATAACTGAGAAGAAATGGATGAGTTCTTAGAAATATACAACCTTCCTAGGCTGAACCATGAAGAACTGGAAAATCTACATAGACCAGGCAACAGTAAGAAAATTGAAAGAATCACCTAACTCCCTAAAAATAAAAGACCAGATAACTTCGCTAGTTAACCTTAGCAAACATTCAAAGATGATTTAACACTTGTTCTTCTCAAACTCGTCTAAAGAACTGAAGACGCAGTAATACTGCCTAACTTATTTTATCAGGCCAACATCACCCTGATTCCAAAACCTGGTAAAGATAACACACAAAAAAGAAAACTACAGATTGATATCTCTGATAAATAGAGATGCAGAAATCCTAAACAAAATACTAGCAAAGTGAATACAGTAACACATTAAAAAGATTATACATCACGATCAAGTGGGGTTCCTTCCAGGGGCACAAGTATAGTTCAACATGTGCAAATCAACCAATGTGATACACCACGTAAACTAAATAAAATATAAAAATCATATGATCGTATCGATAGATGGCAGAAAAAGAATTTGACAACATACAGCATCCATTTATAATTAAAACACTTAATAAAATGGGCCTAGAAAGGAAGTACCTTGACATAAATAGAGGCCATATATGACAAACCCTCAGCTAATAGGATACTCAATGGTGAAAAATTGAAAGCTTTTCCTCTTAAATCGTGAACAAGATATGGCTACCCGCTCTTGTCATTCTTATTCAATATAGTATTGGAAGTCCTTGCGATTGCAATCAGGCAAGAGAAAGAAATAAAAGGTATCCAAATAGGAAATGAAGAAATCAAACTGTCACTTTTTGTAGATGACATAATTCTTTATATACAAACCCCTAAGACTTCACCCAAGAACTGTTAGAAACAATAAACACCTTAAAGTAGCAGGATACAAAAATCGATGCACAAAAATCCATTGCATTCATATATACTAACAATGAAATTGCAGAAAAAGAAATGGAAAACAAAACAAACCAATTCCTTTCGCAACTGCAACAAAAAGAATAAAACACATAGGACTTACACACCGAAAACTACAAGACATTATTAAATGATATTGAGGAAGGCTCAAAGAAATGGAAAGATACTCCGTGTTCATGGACTAGAAGACTCAACACAGTTACAATGGCTATATTACCCAAAGCGATATACAAATTTAATGCAATCTCCACCAAAATCCCAATGACATTTAAGAAAGAACTAGAACAAGAAAATCATCAGATGTGTATGGAACCATAAAAGACCCCGAATACCCAAAGCAACCCTGAGAAAAAAGAACAAGGCCAGAGGTATCACTCGGCCTGACTTCAAATTATACTACAAAGTAAGGATAATCTAAACAGCATGGTTTTAGCAGAAAAACAGACACACAGTCCAATGTAACAGAACTGAGAGTTCACAAATGAACCCAGATATATATGGGCAACTAATTTTTGACAAAGGAGCCAAAAACATACAATGGAGAAAGAAAAGCCTCTTCAATAGATGGTGCTGGAAAACTGGAAAGCTATATGCAAAGGAATTAAACTATACTGCTCTCTGTCACCATACACCAAAATTAACTCGAAATGGATCAAAGACCTAAATATAAGACCTGAAGCAATAAACTTCATAGAAAAAAACATAGATACTAAACTCGTGGACCCTAGATTTAGAGAGGATTTTATGAATTTGACCTCAAAGGCAAGGGAAGTTAAAGCAAAAATAAGTGAATGAGATTGCATCAAACTAAAAAGCTTCTGCACAGTAAAAGAAACCATCGACAAAACAAAGAGGCAACCAACTGAATAAGAGAAGATATTTGCAAACAATGCCTCTGAGAAGGGCCTAAATCTAAAACACACAAAGAACTCATACAACTCAACAATAAAAGACGAATAATCCAATTAAAAATGGGCAGAGGACGTGAACAGACACTTCTTCCAAGAAGACACACAAATGGCCAAGAGACATATAAAAAGATGCTCAGTTTCACTAGCTATTAGGGAAATGTAAATCAAAACCACAACCAGAGCTCCTTGCACCTGTTAGAATGGCTGTCATCAACAGGACAAGTAATAACAAGTGTTGGAGAGATTGTGGGCAAAAAGGAGCCCTCATACACTGCTAGTGGGAATGTAAATTGGTACAGTCACTATGAAAAACAATATAGAGGTTCCTCAAAAATGAAGAATAGAATTACCATGTCACCCAGCAATCCCACTTTTGGGTATCTACCTAAAAAATTTGAAAATATTTATCTGTAAAGATCTATACATCCTGATGTTCATCGCAGCATTATTCGAGGTGGCCAAGACATGGAAACAACTGAAGTGGCCTTCGATGGATGATGAGACAAATGAAATATGGTGCATATACACAATGGAATACCACTCAGCCACAAGAAGAGATAAAATACTGCCATTTGCGACAACATGAATGGAGCTTGAGATCATCATGCTAAGCAAAATAAAGAAAGATGAGAACCATATGATTTCACTCATATGTGGAGTAAAAAACTGAAAGCAACAACAGTTTAGTGGTTACCAGAGGGAGGAGGAGAGGGTGGTAGATAAGGGTAAAGGGGAGTCGAGCATATGGTGACAAAAAGAAAGTCAACTTTTGGTGGTAAACACACAATGCAATATACATATAATGTATTCCTGAACTGTACACTTGAAGCCTATATAATTTCATTAACCTATGTCACCACAATAAATTTAATTTGAAAAAACGAAACTGTTTCTATGGAAAAGCAAATGACCCAGAAGAGTCAACCCAATACTGAAAAAGAATATGTTGGAAAAATAACCACTATCCAACTTCAGATTTACTATAAATCTACAATAATCAAGACAGTATGTATTAGCAAATAATAGATAGTTCAATGGAATGAACTAGAGTGCTCAAGAATAGATTCACACGAATAGAGCAAACTGATCTCTGACAACAAAGCCAAGAATTTAATGGAGAAAGAGGCCATTCATTAAATGCTGCTGGAACAACTGAACGTCCACATTAAAAAAATGAATCTAGACACAGGCTTTAAATATTTCAAAAATTCAAAATTCATCATAGATCCAAACGTACAATGAAAAACTAAAAACCTTCTAGAAGATAACAGGATAAAATGTAGGTGACTTTGGGACTGGCAATAATTTTTTTAGAAACACCAAAAAACATGATCCATGAAAGATACAACTTGATAAATTAGACTTCGTTAAAATTTTAAAATTTTGCTGTTCAAAGACACTTTTAAGAGAATAAAAAGACTAGGCACAGACCGAGAGAAAAGATTCTCAAAACACACATGTTATAAATGCATTCAAAATGTGCAAAGAACTCTTAAAACTTAACAGTAAAAACTAACAATCCAATTCATTAAAACATGAACAGATACCCCGCAAAAGAAGATATACAAATAGCAAATAAGCATATGTAAAGATGTTTAACATCATACGACCTTAGGCAATTGTAAATTAAAATAATGAGATACCACTATATACCTATTTGAATGAGTCAAAGCCAAAATGCTGACAAACCAAATGCTGGTAAGGATGTGGAGGAACAGTAACTCTTATTCACTACTAGTGGGAATGCAAAATGCAACAAGTACTTTGGAAGACAGCAGTTTTTTACAAAGTTAAACATGGTCTTAACATGGGATCTAACAGTTTTTCTTCGACGCATTCACCCGAAGAAGTAGAAAACTTACATCCCCCAAAATTCACTCTTGAATGTTTGCAGCATATTTACTCTTAATTACCCAAATTGGAAGCAACCGAGAAGTCCTTAAAATGTGAATGGATAAACAAACTTCTGTACATCTATACAATGGATTATTATTCAGTGACTTAAATAAATGAATCATTAAGCCATAAAACACATAGAGGACCCTTAAATGCATATTTCTTAATGAAATAAGTGCCTTTTTGTTTTATGTATTTATGATTATTTGATGCCTGGGGCCTTCCTGACCCTGGAGAAAATGTGCCTCTCAGGACAGCCAATTCCTAGAGATAGCACAGGCAGACCTCATAAGATATTTTCAGTTCCAGACCACCACAATAACGCGAATATCACAATAAAGCAAGTCACATACATTTTTTGGTTTCCAAGTGCATATAAAGTTATGTTTACACCATACTATAAACATAGGCTAGTATACAATAACTATATCTAAGAAAACAATGCACAGATCTTTATTTAAAATACATTATTACTCAAAATTAAATGTTAGCCCTCATCTGAGCCTTCAGTGAGCCATAATCTTTTTTTCTGTGGAGAGTCTTACCTCCTTGATGGCTTCTGACTGATCGTGGTGGCAGCTGCCAAAGGTTAGGTGGCTTGGCAATTTCTTAAAATAAGAAAACAATGATGTTTACTGCATCGATTGATTCCTTCCTTCAGGAATGATTTTCTCTGAAGCATCTGATGCTGCTTGATAGCATTTTACCCATAGTAAAACTTCTCAAAATTGGAGTCAACCCTTTCAAACCCTTCTGCTGCATTATTGACTAAGTTTATGTCATATTCTAAATCCTTTGATGTCATTTCAGAAATCTTCAGAGCATCTTCACCAAGAGTAGCTTCCATCCTAAGAAACTATTTTCTTAGTTCATTCATAAGACAGCAACTCTTCCTTCGTTAGTTTAATTATGAGATCACAGCCATTGAGTCACCTCTACAGGCTCCACCTCTAATTTTTCTGCTATTCGACCACATCCGCAGTTACTTCCTCCACTGGAGTCTTGAACCCCTCAAAGTCATCCAAGTTGGAATCAAATAGACTTCTTCCACTCTCTTGTTAATATTGATATTGTGACTTTCCCCCAATCATAAATGTTCTTAATCAATTTATTTTTCCAAGATCCATCCATAGGACTCACTCTCTATGTCAGTTATAAGCTCACAAAATGTTTGTTTTTAAAGACTCAAAAGACAAAATCACCCTTGATCTATGGGCTGCGTAATGGATGTGTGTTAGCGGACATGAAAACATTAATTTATATATCCCCATCAGAGCTCTTGGGTGACTGGGTGAATTATCACTGAGCAGTCATATTTTGAAAGAAACCTGAGCTGTAGGTCTCAAGAGTAGGCTTAAAATATTCAGTAAACAGTGCTGTAAACAGATGTACTGTCATCCAGGTTTTGTTGTTTCATAGATTTTAGTAGAAGGTTTAAGGGCTCTAGGACTTTCAGAATAGTAGATGAGAACTGACTTCACCTTACAGTCACCAGCTGCATTAGTCCTTAGCGGGAGAGTCAGCCTGTCTTTGAAGCTTTGAAGCCAGGCAACAACTTCTCATCTTTAGCTATGAAAGTCCTAGATGGCATCTTCTTTCAACAGAGGGCTGTTTCAGCTACATTGAAAATCTCTCATTTAGTGTAGCCACCTTCATTCGTGATCTGGGCTAGATCTTCTGGATAACTTGCACAGCTTCTACATCAGCACTTGCTGCTTCACCTTGCACTTTTATATTATGGAGATGGTTTCTTTCCTTAAACCTCATGAATCAAACTCTGACTTTTCTTATGCAGCTTCTTCATCTTTCAGCCTTCATAGATTTGAAGAAAGTTAGGGCTTCTCTTTGGATGAGGCTTTGGCTTAAGGGAAAGTTATGGTTGGTTTGATCTTCTATCCAATCACTAAAAGGTTTTTCCATATGAGCAATAAGGATGTTTTGCTTTCTTACAATTTGTGTGTTCAATGGAGTAGCACTTTTAATTTTCTTTGCAGTCACAACTCGGCTGTTTGGTGCAACAGGCTTAGCTTTCAGCCTACCTTGGCTTTTGACATGCCATCCTCACTGAGCTAAATCATTTCGTAATCTAAGCTTTTGATTTAAAATGGGAGATATGTAACTCTTCCTTTCCCGGAACATTTAGAGCCCATTGTAGGGTTGTTAATTGGCCTAATTTCAAGATTCTTGTGTCTCAGGTAATAGGGAGGACCAAGGAGAGGGGGAGAGAGGAAAACAGGCAGTTGGCGGAGCACTCAGAACACACACAACATTTACTGTTAAGTTCATCAACGTATGTGGTGCTGGTTTGTGGCACCCCAAAACAATGACAATAGTACCATCAAAATCACTGATCACAAATCATTATAACAAATATAAAAATAATTAAAAGTTTAAAATATTGCAGGAATTACCAAAGTGTGAACCACGAAGTGAGCAAATGCTGCTGGGAAAATTTATGCCAACAGACTTGCTCCACACAGGGTTGCCACAGATCTTCAATTTGTCATAAACACAATATCTGCGAAGCACAATAAAGTGAAACCATTCAACAAAGTATGCCTGTAAACGACTCACCTGTGAGCAGGCTATTCACATGCAAACTAGCCAACGGGAACTTGTGCTTCAACAACTTCCATTACCAGGCTCTTACATTCAGGGCCACTATTCCCCTGCTCAAGTCACCTCCGGGCCATCTACAACTAGGGACAGCTTTAGGCCCCACAGCGCTGTGAAATTGTTCAAACGAACCAATCCTAAGCCTGCTTACCTTACCCTACCCATTCCTTCTTGCCAAAAGCACACTGAAGTCGTTGTGGGATTCTTGACAGAAAGACGGGACACTGAAGCTGTGAGCAGGAAGCAGCGTTTATTGATGCCGACACCGGCTCAGCGGATTCACATCCAAGGGCTGAGCCCCGACTGTAACAGGGCGGGCAGATTTATATAGTCTCGTATTACTGCATATACACACAGCTACAGAAAGTCCACATCAGGAAGGAGAACACTGATTGGCTGCCAAGCTATAAGGAAACTGGCTTAACCTTTTCAGCAGGTGTCCCAACTGCCATGTCAGCCGCAGATTCCTGGGGACGGGAGTCAGTCAGGAACTAACTTATTCGAGCAGGAAATGGCAGGAAATGGTCAGGCAGGGTCAGGCTGCCACAGAGTAATTTATCAAAAACGATAAAATTAATATAAAAGCTACAAATGTATACAGGTTTTCTTTTGTTCTCATAGCTTTTTAGAAGACATACATTTATATAAAGTAAAAATTACAACAAATTTTGTCGAAACACTTATAGATGTGATGTAAATAACACATTACCACAAATGGAGGTGATAAGGAATAGGATTATGTAGGAGTAACATTTCTGTATCTCACAGGAATCTAGTATAAACCAAAAGCTGTTTCTGATAAGTTAGGATGCATATGTTAAGACCAGGATCAACCAGTAAAATATTTGCAATTCATATGTCTGATAAGGGATCAATATCCAAAATATATAAAGAAGTTATATAACTCGATAGCAAAAAAAAAAAAAAATCTGCTTTAAAAATTGGACAGAGGATCTGAATAGACATCTCTCCAAAGACATACAAATGGCCAACAGGGACATGAAAATATGCTTAACATTACAAATCATTAGAGAAACGCAAATTAAAACCATGAAGAGATATCACCTCACATCTGTTAGAATAGCAATATTAAAATGATAAGAAATAACAAGTGTTGGTGAGGATACAGAGAAAAGGGAGCCCTTGTGCACTGTTGGTGGGAATGTAAATGTGTGCAGCCACTTTGTCCATGACGCAGCCATGGAAAAGAGTGTAGAACTTCCTCAAAAAAATTAAAAATAGAACTACCATGTGATCCGGCAATTACACTTCTGGATACCTACTGAAGGAAACGATATCTATCTCAAAAAGATATCTGCACTCCATGTTCATTCCAGCATTATTTACAAATCCAAGACATGTTTAACTTAGGTTATTTCCATGTCTTGGCTTAAAAAAGAAATTGATATATATATATATGTACGAATATTTTCAGGCATAAGAAGGAAATTTTGCCATTTGTGACAACAGGGATGGACCTTGAAGGCATTATGCTAAGTGAAATAAGTCAGAGGAAAAAAATATGTTGTAAATCTCACTGATATCTGGAATCTTAATAATCTGAACCCATAGATACAGAGAACATGTTGCTCATTGCCGGAGGTGGGAGCCAGAGGCATAGGCAAAATGGGTGCAGATAGTCAAAAAGTACAAATTTCCAGTCATAAGAAAAATAAGTCCTAGGAGTGTAATGTACAGCCTGATGACTACCACACTGTATATGTGAAAGCACCTGAGAGTAGATCTTAAAAGTTCCTCGATAAAAGCAAAAAAAAAAAACCCTGTAACTGTGCAGGGGTGGATGTTAACTAAACTTAGAAGGGAATATAGTACTATCGATATTATAAAGGTGGCATTTCTAATCAGTGGCACAAATACGGATTATTTGTTCTACAGATTTGCTCATGTTTTGCCATAGCTTATATGTCCCAAATTGCAACTCTTTGCTATTCCTGAATAAACCCATTTTTGCTGGTAAAATAACTGTTTTAAGGTCAACAGAACATATGCAAATTAAAATCCTCAATTTCGAATGAACATAATAGTGTAAATTCTCATAGCCTTCCTTTCTGAGAAAATACATGTTTATAAGATGGCTGCTCCACATGCAGCACCACAGCCACAGTCCAGGCAGGAAGGGGAAAGGAAGAGGGCCTGAAGAACTCATGCCCATTGAGCGTGCCCTGCCTCCACCTCATACCTGTCTGGAACTGTCTGAAAAGCCCAATCTAACAACTTTTGTTTACAGATATAAGGGAAGCTAGAACATGTAGGGTTTTTGTTTGTCTGTCTTTATTTAAGCTGAGCACAGTTCTTCAAACAAAATGAGAATTTTTATAGCAAGAAAGAATGGATATTGGGTTGGTCGCACATGACAAAACAACTAATAGTATCTAATATTAAAAATATTCTCAAAGATCATTCAATTATGTGGGAAGTTATAGTATCACCTACATGAAAATATAAAATATGTAAGTATACGTGTACACACATGTGCATATGTATCTACATGTTTACATTTGTGTATATAGGTAAAACCAAAATATTCTGCACACAAGAAAACCTGAATCATTTGCTATATTTTACTTACTTTTTAAACAGTCTTGAGGTGGCCTCTTCTGTGTTCCCAGCTGTAGGACTTCTGTTCGGCCAGACTTCAGGTAACTCCCAATGATGGCTCTTCCGTAGTTTAGTGGTAATTTTGATGTGGTGAGAGAGGCGAGCACAGCGTATACCTACTCCTCAATCTTGACCAGAAGCCTGAAGCCATAAGAAATATGAGTATGGTAAATTAGGCTTCTGGATATTTCCAAAGAGAAATAGTAGGTTCTAGGTTATTCGATGGGTCTTTGTTAGGTGTTGCCGAGAAAGAAAGAAAAAGAATCACATCCTGAGAAAATAAAGTAGTTCCAGAACAAAGAGAAAGTACCAGTGCACCTTAAACATGACTTTTTGATGTCACAACCATTTTTTCCTCTTCCCCCGGAGAGCTAATTCGGAGAAGGATAGAGATAGCGGGGGAGACAAGGAATCTTTCTGGGGCCCAGATGACAAGGTCATCCTGCTCGGGTTTCCCCTCCGTCACAGAAGGGCTACAGAGGAGAATGGGGCTTCTACGTCAAGCTCAGTGTCACAGAGAGGAGTCAGGGTCTTTACTGTCTAGGGGCAGAGCCCTCTCCTCCTTCAACATATGACTATGTGACGGTCACTGGACACAAACTGGACAGTCACAGTCACACACACACACACACACACACACACACACACACACACACACACACACACACACTGCGTGCAGGCACACGCCCGCCACTAGACACAAACACCGTCAGTCACAAACCCGCTCCCTCCCCTCCCCACACAGTGGCTGCTGTCAAAATCCCCACAGGGCCTCGGTGACAGAACAGCCACAAAGCTCCCTACACGTGCACAGAAACAGGAGTACACGGTCGCAATCACACACCCGCCACAGGGACACGGTCACGGGTAATCCGCAGGCGCGCACACCCGCACACACGGTCCAACGGTAACGGTCATACTACAGGGATTCACGGCCGCACCTGCAGAACGCTCCTCACGCCCGCACACACGGGACCAGACGCTGTCACCCTGACACACAAGGCTCTGGACTTTCCACTTTCGGTCTCCCCGGGTCGGGTCCGCGGCCGGAGGGAACCACTCGGGCACCGCGCCCGCAGCGGACGCGGCCCGAGTCGAATCACCGCGTCCCGGCGCGGCGGCGCGGCGGCGCGGCAGGCGCAGCGCCCTCTGGGAAATGTAGTTCGCGCGGCGCTCGCGCCCGACTAGGAGGCGCTGGATCCGCCGGGCGCTCCGGGCCCGCCGCGCTGTGGCTCCCAGTCGGCGTCGGCCGGGCGTGCTGCAACCGAGCTTCTCCGCCCGAGCACACCACTCACTGCCCCTGCCCAGCGGCAGCCTCGCCCCGACGTCAGCCGAGAGCCGGCCGCGGCCTCCTCACGCTGCCTCCCCCCAGGAGACAGCGCCGCGAAGCCCGGCGGAGGCGGGAGCGCGCGGAAAGCCGACCCGGCCACCGAACTGCTGGGCCTCGCGGTCCACCGTTGTCGGAACAGTGCCAGCTGACTCCCTCCGGTCCCGATCTCCGGCGTGGGGGCCCCGGAAGTGCGCCCCAGCCCCGGGAGGGCGCCCCGGCCCGGGCAGTGCGCAGGCGCACACGGTGCTGCTCGCCATCGCGGTCTTTGTTTGCTGGTGAGTGTGGGGTCGGCTCCTCCGGGCGCGGGTCCGGCCTTGGGGCCCGGGTTTCTGGGCTCAGTACCGGGTCCGGGAAGCGGCAGGGGAGGAATCGCCGGTGACGTGTTGGGTTCGAAGCCGCTGTGGAGGGGCAGGGTTACACGAAGAAACCGGAGTGGGTCGCGGCTGGGGGACGGGAGGGTAACAGGGTGAGTGTAACAGCCTGCGCGAAAAACCGCGTGGTTCCAAGGTTGTGAGGATGAATGGCGTTGTGAGCATGGATGGCGTTGTGAGCACTGTGGGGCAGCAACTTCTAAACCTCACCTTTCTCGTTTCTGAAATAATGATGATACCTATGCACCTTCCTGGAACATTCATTTCTCTGAAAGCCAAAGGAAGACGGCTAAGCAATCGAGCGATAATTTTTAAAGCGATTTTTACATAAAAGCGGAGTCGTATAGAAAATAAAATCAGTAAATTTTGGGGTGGGGGGATTTCCGAAAAACTTTTTATTGGGGGCCCCGTAGGGATTGACTTTAATTAAGTCTTTGGAGGAACTTGGGTGAGGCTGTTTTGAGAAGCCCCGGACCCAGGAGTAGCTTTAAGAGGTAATTTACACTACTACAGGACAACATAATTGAGAAGCAAGTTGTCCTGTCTTTGGTGCAGCGAGATCAGGTAACCAATTGAAAACTGTCTAGTTTGTAAATGAGCGTGATTCCCGATTTGACCAGGTTTTCCCCAAACCAAATGGCCTTTGTAAATATAGTTTAACAAATTTTCTTCTATCTACAAAGACACTTACTTCCAGCATTATCACACAACATATTTTTCAATAAAATGAAAAAAGTACCGCGGTACAAAAATTTATATACAAAAATAATAGCTTTGATATATAAAAAATAATCAGTAATAGTTATAGAGAAGATGGTACTTGGAGCAGCAAATCAGATAAAACACCTAGGGATAAAGAAATGTGTAAAAGCTATATTAACATTGTTTTTAAATGTTAATGAAGGACCCAAAAGAAGACTTTAGCAAATGGAAGTATATGTCATCTTTTAGATAGATTTTAAAAGTCTGCAAGGTATTTTGTTACCTGAAGAAAGCAAGGTACACAGGGTTTGGTGTAAAATATGGGTATTTTGAGTAAATGGAGATAAGAATGTATATTTGTAGTTCCATGGAGAAACTTGAAATTTACACAGAAACAGTTGTCAGGGGACAGAGGATGCAGCAGCTAGGGCAGGGGTGAGAATCACATTTTTTGCTTGCCTGTTTTGTACATTTTCATTTTTTAACTGGGGTGGAGGAATTAGATTTCGGTGTCCGCTTCATTGCTTTTCACATGTTTATCACTGCCTCATTTTTGAATGTTTCCTTGACTTCCCTGATACTACTCATTTTTATAATTCCAGTCAAAACCAAGGAGCCACCCCCCTCCCACGTACACACAACTCCATTAGTGACTTATATTTCTCTTTGTCCTTCAGCTCTTAGTATTAGTAAGTTTCTGACTTCGATTGTCTTTTTTTGCCTCTAAGAACTCTAAGAGTAACAGCATTCTACTGTGGGTTCAGTTGACACAAAAGAATAACCAGTGTCCATTCCTATTTGAGGCTTGTCCTGAGCTCCTCATCCACCTATCTGACTGTCTAATGGACAGATCCACCTGGAGGTTGCACAGGAACTTCAAACTGTTTCTGTTTAAAATGTCATTCTGATACCATCTTCCTACAGTTTGCCTCCATTCATTGCCTCTTTTGTATTACCTGTTTCATCAATTCATAATACTGTCCGGCCAGATTCTAAGCCTCATATCTGAGTAATGGAAGAGCTTCTGAGTAAGTCTGATCCTTTGTCACGCCCCATTAAAAATTGGAGACTATGGTCTCATCATTACATTTAATGAATGATAAAGAGATGTGCTTGCTAAGTCCATGAATGACCATGTAATTATAGGCCACTTAAAATATTTCATTTCTCTTAGAGTTTCATAACCTAGGTAAAATATTAGGCTTCTAAAAATTTAAAGAACTCTGAGCCTTGAATAATACTGGAATAACTTCCTTTACATTTTATCCATATCACTCAGGGTTGGTGACTTTAAATTTATGAAAAAAGTGTTGTTATGGGAGAAGATTATATTCAAAAGTGACTGTTCAATCAAGAGCAAGGCCACAAGTAACACCTGCGCAAAAGGACTCGCATGAGTTCTGATTCTGGAGAACTCTGGCAACTTAGTCACATAGTTTGTCTGTATAACCTAAATTCTGAAGAGAAATGTTTCCCATTGCTGAAATGTGTGCATTTAAATTGTATGATGTGTCGGAGCCAGCCGACGAAGTAATTGAGGGTACCTGAAAGGGGGAGCATGGACTGAGGAAAAGAAAGAAGACAGACAGAATTGCAGGAGGGATCACAGATTCAAGCTGTGTCCCCGAGTTTATTTAGAACACACCATTTATAGCATTACAATAAGAAAGACAGTAGTCAAGAGCCAAGGTTAGCCAGATTACTTATCTAGTAGAACAATGAGATTCTCACAACTCAGAACTCTCTGCTAAACTGTAGCAAGGAATTTGCAGTGATTGCTATGTGAACAGTTACCTCCCGGTTTTTCCCAGCGCTTTACATTGTTGCCAAGTACACAAATATCAACTTCTTACATTGTTGCCAAGTACACAAATATCCTTGTTCCTTGTTACACGCTTTCACATGTCCATAACTGACTCCCCACAATGATGGATTTGGCCTGAGGCGCAAAGTACAAATACTCTTCCGTGCGCTCACATGGATGCACATACTTCAGCTTCTAAATCAAAGTGTCATCATTAACTTTATTCTGTTTCACAGGCCAACTTCCTTGCGCATCCCTAGGAGCCGCCCTTTCCTTATCCGTTAAAACTTCTGCCAGTCCTAAAGGCTCAGCCTGAATTCTGGAATGTTGCTTTGATCCTCAATAGTAACTTCCAAGTCCCTTGCCACTATTTAGACGTTTAAAGCTGCCAGTTCAAAGAAGAGCAATGGATGATTGAGGAAAAAGTGTAAAGAACGTGGTCTTCAGGTGAGTAATTAAGAAACTAGCATGTATGAATGGGCTAGACTTATTACAGTTATTCAGTGAGTTTGTTCAAGCCAATACATTTTGAAATTTACAAATGAAAGATATTTATTTTCCTAATTTTTTTTTTGTCATAGTATTTTGTTTGTCTCTCTTCTACTTTGTGGAATATTTGAGGTTTCATAGGACTATTTATTATATGGGCAGATTTTGAGACTGTTCTTTGAGCATTTAAAAAGATGGTTTACTATCTGTTTTCAAAATACAGAATAAACTGATTAGCTGTTATAGGCTAGTACATATTTTTATTTTCCTATTTTTCATACACGTTTTATGGATTTTATCTCACAGCTTGAGAGAGGTAGTTTTCTCCATTACTAATGTGTTTTTGTATCTTGGATTTCTATAGTTTATATACTCATGATTATCTTTATTTTTATTCTATATTTTCAGCATTTCTGATACATATTGTTTTAGATGCATATATGTGTGTGTGTGTGTGTGTATATGTATATGTATAGTTTAGGTGGGTTTTACTATGTAAGTATTAGACTTTAGCTAGAAATATTTTGTTTGTTTCTTTAATTAACTTTTAATTGAAGAAATGATTTAATATTTTCCACTGTCTACCTTCCCCCCCTCCCTGCTACCTGCATTTATTAACAGGAACAATATGGTTGGAATTGGTTCTCTTATTTAATATTATACATTTTGTTTTAACTTTCACCTCATCTTTTTTATCTATCACTGTAGAATCTTAATTGCTTTGTTTTTAGAATATGTCCTTTCTTCTGAAAATTTGGAAAGTTGGTGTTTTTCCCTTTCTCTTGGTTGCCTTTACATTCATAACTTTCTTAGTCTCCGTCCCTGATTTCTTTAAACAATATCTATTTACTCTCCACCAGGGGTGATGTATATTTTATACATGAATATATTTTCAATCTCCCTCTCTCACCACATACTTGGTGACTATGATTATTATTATTCCAGTTTAATATAGGATTGGTTGTACCCTTCTTACCTTTCCCTCCGTATATATGAAATTTTTTGCATCTTTGCCATAGTTTGTACAGTGATCCATCCATCAAAGTCCCATCCATTGTTTAACCTTGAACTTCATTTTTATTAAAATGTCTGTAACTCCCGGCCTTCCAATCTCTGTACTTCCATCCCATATTGTAGCTCACAAGCAACTTGGATCCTAAGTTTATACACTCTTATCTTTGTATTTTTCACTTTGATGTCTAAGACATACATCTAAGCTCTCTGATGGAAAGGCCGGTGTCTTTCCCTTTTTTGCCTACAGTCTTCAGCACAAACAAGATAATTATTTAATAATTTGTAATTGTTGTAGAGCTTCAGTGTGGAAAGATTTACTTTTTCAGCTTTATTGAGGTTAATTTACACCCTCTTTAAGGATATTATTTGATACATTTTGGTAATTGTATACAGTCAGCCCTTCATATCTAGTTTCCACATCCAAGGATTCAACCAACCTTAGATTGAAAATATTTGGGAAAAAAAGTTACATTGCTGCTGATTTATACGATGTACAGGCACACCTCATTTTCTTTTGCTTCACTTTATCACACTTTGTCAATACTGCATTTTTTTTACAAATTGGAGGTTTGTGGCAACTCTGCACTGAGCAAGTTTATCAGCGTTATTTTTCCAACAGGTTCGGATAATAGTTAGCATTTTTTAACAATATGGAATTTTTTAACTTATGTACTTTTTTAACTTATGTACTTTTTTTTACACATAATGCTTTGCACACCTAGTAACTACAGCGTAGTTTAAACATAACTTTTACATGCAGCGGGAAACCAGACAAGTTGTGTGACTCACTTCATTGTGATATTCACTTTATTGTGTTGGTCTGGAACTGAACTTGCAGTATGTTCGAGGTATACCTGTAGTTAGGCTTATGATGGTTGCATCTGTATCGAGCACGTACAGACTTTTTCCTTGTCATTAGCCACTAAACAATTCAGTACAACATCTATTTACGTACCATTCACTTTGTATTAGGTATGATAAGTAATCTAGAAATGGTTTAAGATACATGGGAGAGTAAACCTAAACCTAACCCTAAATCTTAACCCTAATTCTAACCCTAACCCTAACCCTAAATCTAACCCTAATCCTGAAAACAAATAAAATAAATGAATAAATAAAATAGATGGGGAAATGTGCATAGGTTATATGCAAATACTATGTCATTTTATATAAGGGACTTGAGCTTCCATGGATTTTGGTATCTATGAGGGTAGGGGTGGAGCGAGGGGTGGTCTTGGAACCAGTCCCCCTTGCATACCCTCGTGACTCTAATCTGCTTTATGTCACTATAGCTTTGCCTTTTCTAGAATTTCATATAAATGTAGCCATATAGTACATCATTTTTTGCATTTAATTTCATTGACTTAGTTTTACATTTTGAGATTACTTCATGTTGAACATATTAATATTTTATTCCTTTTTATTGCTGATTAGTATACAACATGGACATAATTTGTCTATTCACCAGTTGATAGACATTTTTTTGGCTATTACAAATGATGTTATTATGAACATTCAAATCCTAGTTTATGTGTGAACATATATGTTCATTTTTCTTGAATAAATGCCTAGGAGTGAGATTGCTGGGTAGAATAGCAAATGTATATTTAACTTTTTCAAATTGTTTTCCAAGGGGACTACCATTTTTCATGTCCACCAATAATGTATGAGAATCACAGTTGCTTCAGGCTATCACACTTGGATTGGCAGTCCTTTTAACTAGCCATTTTAATGGGTATATCTTATTGAGGTTTTAATATGCATTTTCCTAATTACTAATTCAGATGAACTTCATTTAATATGCTTACTGGCCATTCCTATATCTTATTTTGTGAAATGTCTGTTCTAGTTTTTTGCCAAATTTAAAAACTAGATTATTTATCTTTTTATAATTGAGTTTGAAGATGACTCCAAATGTCAACGTATATAGGCGTTCTCAAAGTCTTCTCATATTTTCAGAAAAGAACCTTTCAGTTATTTGACACCTGGCAACCATCAGCATTTCTGGAGTCCAATGGTAGAAAGGGTTTGGGACCTTATTCTATATAGAAACTTTTCCTCATCCTCTTCTCAGTATGGTACTCTCATCTATTTTGCCTGTCATTACTAAAATTGGGGACACTACGTTATCTTTTATCTGGATAATAAATTCCTGTTTCCTTCCAGCTATGAGAGTTAGGCACATCAGCTGCTTTTTAAAATAAATTTATTTATGCCTCATCTCAGTTTCTGCAGTTACAGAGCTTATCTGTTGATAGCTATGTCACAAATTACCTTGCTTTTAGGTTTTATCCTCATCTGCTGGCTTTTTATGTAAGCCACTGAGTTCTGCTGTTAATTTATAGCCCTTTATTTGCTTTCCTTTCAAAACTTCTTGATACTTTTCATCTACTGATGTCTCTCCGACCTTTTCGTTTTTATGAGTATGTGCTCCCCTTCACCCTCTTACTTCCATTTTAATGTAGTAGAAGGAAGATGTAGAAATGAATACAGTCATGCGCTGCTTGATGATGGGGATACATTGTGAGAAATGTGTCAGGCAACTTCATCACTGTATGAAGACCATAGAATGTACTTACACAAACCTAGATGGTATAGCCTACCATCTAGATACTACAAACCTACGTTATATACATAACCTTGTGGGACCATCATCCTGTGTGTGGTCCATCACTGACCAAAATGTCATCATTCAGTGCATGGCTGTATCTTAATTAACCACACATGCTCTTTAACATCCTCTTTAATAATACTTGTATTCATTTTATTTTTTTATCCCTTCATCCTAGGCTCTCCCAATTTTATGTGTTTGTCCTTTCATCCTGTCACCTGCTCTTTGTTTTCTTTTATTCTACTAATTTATGAAATGTGCAAGCTTACATTTAAAAGCAATTAAAACTACATGCACCCGTGAATGTTATTTGCATCTGAGCTTTGTTTTATACTAGCAGAGTAGGTTTGAAATACAGTTTATTTTATAATAGAGTATCTTTGAATTTTTATTAATAGTGGAAAAATTCACAAGTATTAGTGATGATGATAACGTTAGCTACTTTATTGGATGTTTACTGCATGCTAGGTACTAAATATTTTAGTTATTAACTCTTCAATGATGATTTATTTATATTCTTTTTAGAAGAGGCCTGGGAAATTTATAAAGACACACGTTGAAAGACTTGTGAGTTAAGTCTCATCCTTCTCCATGAAAATACAGCTAAAGAAAAAGTCAGAAAACCTAGGAAACAGAAAAGCATTTCCTCTGATCACAGACATTGATTTTTAAGACTACACCTATACGTATGAGACTTAATTTAAGAGTTTGGAAAGTAGTTTATACTTAAATATGAGAGAAGCTAAGAAAGAACCATTAAGAATATAATGAGAATGCTGTGTTTCATCATGTTTTGTAATCATCTCATCTCAGGATAATCAATGTGAAAAATTTTCATCAAATTTAACTTCATTAGATACCTGAGAATTGATAGTGGAGAGAAACTATGTAAATTTAGTGAATGTGGAAAGGCTTTTATTTATGTCACATGTTAAGAGATACTCAAGAAGTCTTATCGGGGAAAATACCTGCTTGATAAGAATGTTGGAAAGCCTTCAGACTGAGTCAGATCTCCTTCAGCATGGTCAAATTGGTACTAGAGAGAAATGTGATGAATGTAACGAATGTGGAAAAACCTTTGGCCTGAAGCAGAACCTCACAGAGCATAAGCAAATGCATCCTGGAGAGAAATCACATGAATGTACTGAATGTGGTAAAGTATTCTCTCGAGTCTCATCCCTTACTCTACATTTGAGAAGTCATACAGGAAATAAACCATATAAATGTAGTAAGTGTGGAAAAGCCTTCAGCCAGAAGGGAAACTTCCTTTCTCATCAAAAACATCATCCTGAAGAGAAACCGTACGAATGTGGGAGAGCTTCTATTCAGATGCCATGCCTTATTAAACACCAGAGAAGTCACACTGGAAACAAACCGTACGTATGTAAAGAATGTGGGAAAGGCTTCAATGGCAAATCATATCTCACTGAGCATAAGAAGATTCATACAGGAGAGAAACCGTTTGAATGTAATCAGTGTGGAAGAGCCTTCAGCCAGAAGCAATACCTCATTAAACATCAGAATATTCATAGCGGAAAGAAACCCTTTAAATGTAATGAGTGTGGAAAAGCCTTTAGCCAGAAGGAAAACCTTATTATCCATCAAAGAATACATACTGGAGAGAAACCTTATGAGTGTAAAGGGTGTGGGAAAGCTTTTATTCAGAAATCAAGCCTCATTAGACATCAGAGAAGTCACACAGGAGAGAAACCCTATATATGTAAGGAATGTGGAAAAGCCTTTAGTGGCAAGTCAAATCTCACTGAGCATGAGAAAATTCATATTGGAGAGAAACCCTATAAATGTAATGAATGTGGAACAATCTTTAGGCAGAAACAATACCTCATTAAACATCACAATATTCATACAGGAGAGAAACCCTATGAATGTAATAAATGCGGAAAAGCCTTTTCTCGAATCACATCACTTATCGTACATGTGAGAATTCATACAGGTGATAAACCTTATGAATGTAAAATATGCGGGAAAGCCTTCTGTCAAAGCTCTTCTCTTACTGTGCATATGAGAAGCCATACGGGTGAGAAGCCGTATGGTTGTAACGAATGCGGGAAAGCTTTCTCTCAGTTCTCAACTCTTGCTCTACATATGAGAATTCATACTGGAGAAAAGCCTTATCAGTGTAGTGAATGTGGGAAAGCTTTCAGCCAGAAGTCACATCACATTAGACACCAGAGAATTCACACTCATTAAAGCTCTACAAATGCTCTCAATTTAGGGAAGCCTTCAACAGAATTCACACTTAATACTATTTCATAAAATTCATTTTATATAAAGTGACATGAATGTGGAAAATCCTTTAGCAACAACTCAAAACACTGAGATTTACACCCTTAGGATCCCCATAACAAATATTGTTAATGCTGTTTTGGAAGTATTTTCATTGAAGTAGGGATCCAGTCGTGGACACTAATCGACATGGTTCTGGAAGGCCTGCGTGATGCATTAAGATAAAGATTTGTAACTAAGGAAATTGTCATTTTTTTTTGTTATATGTTTTGCTATATGCATAATCAATTATTGGCTCTTGATTCAGTCATTAAAAAGAGATTGTAACAATATTGTATCCAGAAACATATGCATGCCTTTGGGAAGAATTGGTAATTGACAGAAGTGGCATCACAAGTTTGTAGGGAAATCATGGTCGAGTCAAAAATGGTCTCAGGGTAATTGAGTCTTCATATAGAAAAATAATAGATATTTGCTGTCACCATACATTAAAATATTTATCATGAAACTCAGTAACATTAAACACTAGAATGCAAAAAGCAAAACTTAGTAATACAAGAATTTTATAGAATGTTTTTTAAACCTTGGAGGAGGGGAAATCTAAACTAGATTCCAGAATACTCATTCTTGAATATATATACATATACTTAAGAAACATACATGTACCCAAGAAGTCATGTAATTTTATGTTCAATGCAGCATGAATTATATTAACAAAATAACATAAACAAATGTGTCTTGTAAAATGGTTAAGTAAAATATGACATCGTCACATGGTAGAATATTCTCTAGTAATTAAGTACAACAAATTTGTATTAACAGAAAGATCTAAAAAATAGTGAAGAAAAATGAAAATGATGAATATGTTATGATATCTGTGGAGATTTTAATTAAATCACCACTAACCAACGCCAATATTAAACACTAGTTATGGATGAACATTTTTATGTAAAACTCTGAAGAATGGATTGAGAGGATACATACTCAGTTCTCAAAAGTGGTTGCAGCTAGAAGGGAAATGGAATGCAGTGGAAGGGAAATGGAATGAAGCATGGTAGTTAAAGGATAATTCAGTTTTGTATCTAAATGTCTCATTAAAAAAGTAAAGATTCTAGGTAAACATAACCAAACATTAATTCTAGGTTGTGATACTATATGTGCTCATTTTATTTTTTGTGCCACTTTTAAACTTCTGAAAATTAAAAAAAGATGAGTAGGGGAGCTGTGCATAAAACATATGTTAAAATGGACACACATTCCTACTCATGCTAATATTTTATAGGAAATGTTTCTAAAGTCATATCTTTAAGATGTGAAATAACTTTTTAAATTGGGATGGTATCTTAACAGCTCCAACTATTTAAATTAACTCTTACATATCAAATCACTAATCTGTTATCAATTAGAAGTTACAGCAAGAAGTTTAGCATGATTTGCCAACAGATTGGGCAAATCACATATATTTAAGGATCATGTACAGAGCTGGTAGAGAGAATTTTTACCGAAACATCAGAGAACTTAATACCCCCAGTACTGTTATTAGAAATTAGACATTTTTTAAATAAGGAAACCACGCTACTCTTATTTTTTTTAAGGTGACACAGTAAAACATCCACTCTTGCATTTCAGCTTCAATTTTAATGTCAGACCAATATTTTGTCTATTCTGCCAGAGACAATCAATCCCTTCCCTCTTGTTTGTTTCTTTGGGGAGAAAGGATGCTGAAAAGAGATCTCAGTCCTAAACAGTATTTTATTTGAAGCAAATTTGGGGTAAGGGGAGATTTTTGAAAGGGATACTTGATCCTTTTTCACAATAACAATATAAAAAGCTGTTAGTGCTCTTTTTGAATTGATAAAAATGAGTATACAACATTTAAACTTCAGCTTGGTTTCAAATGTATGAATTTCTTTTAAATTCAAAATAACAAAATGCTAATATAACTATAGCACTGCCCTGCTTGTTGTTAGCATTTTCAAAAGTTAGTGTCGAGATAAGATGATAAATGCCAGCAGTTGGTTTTCTTATGTAATGTATCTAAATAACATACATGTATATCAACATGAATCTAAGTTGTATTTTCTTCCAGTTCTCATTAAACATTTATATTTAAGTGTTCTACCCTTGTGCTTGCACACCTTCGAAGTTCCCAGAACTATGAACTCTCAATTCAGACCAAACTAGGAAGTGTTAGGGCCCGGCGACGAGATTAATTATAATGGTCAGATAAAATAGGATGAGCAGTTGCTGCACAGTATTCTGTGATACTGTGTACTGTAAATTTATTCAGCCAATCCCCTACTGATTCAGCTTGTTGCTAGTTATTGCCACCATGGACATTACACTAAACATGCTTGTAATTGGCTCTTATATTTTAGGTGTTTTATTGCTGGGGGGTAGATTACAGGCAAGAGATGGCTAGACATATCAAAAGATATGTGCTATTTTAAAATTTTAATAGACGCCATCAGTGATTTAAAAAAAACCAAGTTTCCTCAAGCCCAACAACAGTATTATGCTACACAAATTCATGCTTGTCTGATGAGTATAAAATTCACCTGCTCCTAGGTTTGCTTCTTCGGAAATTTTGATATTGTTAGCCCATTTTGCTATAGGATTATCTATATTTTTGTCAGTTTTGAAGACCTCTTTGTATATTAGATATTAGGAATTTGTCTAATACTTCTTATAAAAGTGACATTTTAATTCTATATAATCAAATATGTATTAATTGTTTCTAAGCTTATGGATTAAGATATTTTTAACCTCTAGATTGCATATATTCTCGTTTTCTTGCAAGTTTTTTCAATATGTAAATAATCCATCTAGAATTTAATTTTTAATGTAACATAAAATCAGGTTCATTGTTCTTTTCTTCCAGACAGATTTCCATCGAACAAGCACAGTTCATTAAAATAATTCATCTGTTCAACAGCTAGTCACACAGCTGACATCAACAGCAATCACAGATTTGAACTGGGAAGCAAATAAACAGAATAGGCTTTAACGCTGCATTAGGTTCATTAGCACCTTTGTTCTGATTACAGGTTCATCAGACTGCCCTGCAACTGCCCAAATAAACATAGCTTCCAAGGCCTCAGCACTGTAGAGGAAAGAGGTCAGAATGGGTATGCTTCACCTAAGCGCTGGGAAACATTAATGTTCTCATCCGGGACATTTTAAAATAATCCACCCATGCGTTTGCATGGTATGCCATCCTTACCTGGGGCATACTCAGTCGTAAGACTAATATCCACTTAGGCACAGGGGACCACTTCCTTGGTTTCCCATGACTTATGATGCTTTATCACATAGGCTGTCAGTGTCTACATGCCAATTCATAGCTCTCCCCATTCAAATGAGGGATTTACAGAGACTACAAATGAGGGATTTACAATGTTATTCAAGAAAACTGATGGAAAGGTATATCTAAGGTAAATCTAAGACATAGGTCAGTGGGAAAGGCCTGTTCTTGATGCTTTACTGATAATCATACCACACCATTGAACCGAAACTGCCATGTCATCATTTACCCATATGGTTTTTTTTCTTCAACTGAAACCCCTTTGCATTTTCATTTATATCAAAACCTATTTCTGTATTGTTTCACTCATCTATTTTTCTGTTCCCATACTAATGTCATACTAATCGATAACATTAGTTTGACATTAGCCTTATATTTTGATACTGCGTAACAAGAGTAAGGTCCCTCTTGCTGTTTTCCAGTTTTATTGCCTAGTCTAAATTGATTTCATTTCTATATAAATGAAGTTTTCTCATGATGAAAATCCTTTGGTATTCTAATTGGGATTGCATTAAATTTATACATTTATTTCAGGAGAAGTAACATAATATTGATATTCGGCCCCCAAATATAGTATGCCTTTGCATTTATTCAAATTGTGATGTTTTAATCCCCTCAGAGTTCATCTGTTGAATCCCTAATTTCCAGTGTGATAGTATTTGGAGATGGGGCCTTGGGAATGAGGGTGGGACACTTATAGGAAGAGAGATCTCTCTCCATGTGTATGTAGCAAGGAAAGGCCACGTGAGCACACAATGGAAGGCAGCTATGTACAAGCTGGGGAGTAGACCTTATCAGGAACCAAGTCTGCCAGCATTTTGATCTTGGGACTTTGCAGCCTCCAGAACTGTGAGAAATAAATGTCTGTTGTTTCAGCCATCTAGTCTGTGGTGTTTTATTATAGTAGCCCAAGCTAAGACAATTCATTTCCTGCTTAATTCTACTGCAGTCAATTACATATGGGGTAAGTGTCTCAGATGCTTCCTGTGTGCTCCTAATAGATGGTAAGACAAAGACGCTTCATTGGGAGGCTATAATCCCAACTCTATCAACAAACTGTAATTTTGGAGAATTTATAAAACTTCCCTAAGCCCCAATTTCATTTTAAAATAAAAATTGTTGAAACAAGAAATATGTGACATATAATTCCTGGGAGTGACATCACCAAAATGTTGAATTAAAAAGCTCCAAGCAGTTGTTACCCCACAGAAACTGAATAAAACAAGTTTTCTGAACTAACAATGCAGTACCTCTGGAAAACAGTCAAATGTATATAGGAACAAGCAAGTGCTCAGTCAAGAAAAAATATCTTCAAAATATAAGTTTTGTAGCATTTTTTCCTCTTGTCCCACTCCTCCCCAGCATGGCAGTGACCTTGGTCTTGAGCAGGCACCAACCCAGTCCTCCTCCCCCTGCCCCCACCCCCCACGCCCAAGAGGCAGGCACACACACTGTGGCTGATCCCAGTAACAGGGGTGGAGATACAGAGGTATAGCAGCTGAGGCCTGGCAGCAGCCATTACTGAGAAAAGAACAAAGCCATAAATAAAGTAGCTGGCCTCTCCCAGCCCAGCCCAGCCCATCCTACCCAAAACCATCACAGCTGTGACACCTAGAACACCTTGGGTAATGCAGCACTGCTCACAGAGTCTGACTGCAAGGGGCAGTGCTGGGGTTTCACAGGCTTGGAATAATATCCCCCATCATCACATTCCCCCACAGGGGTGGTGCCCTGAGAGCACAGTGACCTGGTCACAGAGGAGATGCTCACCTCCCCATGGAATAAAGGGCATTTCCCACCACCCCACAGAGATCTGAGTAGCCTGATCATTGTAAGAGAAAATGAAATCTTGCATGTCAGTGTCACCTACTGGGAAATAAAAGACCTCTATATATCCTGCTGAATAGAGAAGTCTTAAACACTTTTACAAGAAAAGCAGAGAGTTCCAATCAAGATGGCAGAGAAAAGACAATAACCTATAAGGGAAATCCCATCAGATTATCATTGGACTATTTAGCAGAAACCCTACAAGACAGGAGACAGTGGAATCAAACATTCAAACTATTGAAAGAGAGAAATCACCAGCCAAGAATAATATATCCAGCAAAGTTCTTTAGATATGAAGGAGAAATAAACACTTTTCCAAACATACAGAAGCTAAGGGAATTTTCCACCACAAGGCCTGCCCTACACAGCTTTTCATCTCAGAACACCAGAATATTCTTTAGTGCACATGAAACATTCTTAAGCATGGACCATATCTCAGGGGCAAACAACTAGCCTCAACAAACTTAAGAAAACAAATCACACCGAGCATATTCTCTGACTACAATACTCTGAAATTGGAAGTCAGCCGCAAAAAGGGAAAAAACCCACAAACGTGGAGATTGAACAACATGCTACTAAAGAATGACAAAGTCAAAGAAGAAATCAAGCAAGAGATCGAAAGATATGAGACAAATGAAAATGACAATACGACGCATCAAAATTTGGAGAATAAAAGCAGTTTTAAGTGGTTAGGAAAAACAGGTATGTAAAAGTGCTAGTAGGACAAGTTTTAATTGGAGGACCTTGGAACTTGGCCATTTATGGTAAAAGGATGTCAGCACCGGATTTTCCTGAACAATGGGCCCTTGGCGCCTGAAGGGGTTCCAGCATTCAAGTTCTGGTTATACCTTGGTCATTTGGTTCCATGGTGGGGGTGGCAAGACTTTGGTTCCGGGTGCAGCCGGAGGTCAAAGTTCTCTCCTCTGTGCATGCTTCAGTTAGATGACTTGAAGTTTTGGTCTGTTGTCTCTAAAAGGCAAATCAGTATTTCATTACACTGGATAGGACCATTTTAAGCCGGTTCTGCTATTACAAATATCTGTCCATTTTATTTATTGATGATTCTTAAGTTATCATATAAAATTCAACATGTATTCATTGAACAAATGGACCCCATAGAAGAATAGATAAAAGGCAGTTTCATTCATTTTCTTGTAGGACTGTAAATTGTCTTAATGTTTGTTGACGTAAGAACATCCAAACCTGTAGAGAATTTCAAAAAAACCATTGTGTTTCAGTATATTGAGATCTTCCTTCGAGAGGTTATGCCTGGAAGGAAGATCTCAATATACTGAAACACAATGGTTTTTAGAATAGCGGTTTGCAGCTTCTTTTATGAATTGGGGATTAAGGAGAGAATGAAAGTGCATGAGGATGGATTCCACTTGAGGGTTCTGAAAAGGGACATTTCAAAGGTGTGTTAAGCTAGCCGCACAGAAACACTGGACAGGGCTTGCTTCAGGCAAAGATAAACCTTTTACTAAAGAAGTTATATGTCTGGTACATGATGACTCACCATGACCTGTTCTTGTCATTGCTCAGCGATGAAGCTCAGCGATTACTCTCCAAAATCCAACCCCGGTCACACGTACTCACCCTGAACCCAGTTTCTCCCACTCTCTACGACCTCTGACACCTAAGTCACACACCAGACTCTTTTTCTCTGCAGAGCCCGCCTCACCACCCCCCTTTCGGCCTCCTTGTCCAGCTCTGGGACTCGCAAGCTCAGGTTCCACATCTCCTCTGCTTGAGGAACCCCATGCCGAAGCCACGTCACGTCGGAACCGGTTGACTTTTTGGGCGCAGTTAACAAGCCCCGAAGTCTCCGGGGTGTGAAGAACTACGGGGAATTTCAAACGGTGCCTCCATCGCATTCCAGTCTCAGAACTACATTTCCCAGAAGGCCCAGCGGCGCGTTACCGTCTTCCCTTGCAACCTGGCCCTCCTCTTCTTGAACCTGTCCAACTCCTGGGGAAAGTGTTGCAGGTCCGGAAAGGAACCCAATCCAAACGCATCGGAGTGGCCTTCTTTGGGAGCCACGAGCCGGGCTTTGTGAGGCCTTCAGTGCGCGCGGTTCGATGAGGGGGCGCAATCTTTTCGGCGGGGCCGCGGTTAAGACCGGCCAAGAGTTCCGATGGCCGGGAGCCATCTTGCCCTCCTCAGATGCGTCTCTGACTGCATTTCCCAGAGAGCTCTTCGGCACAGCGTGATTCTCGCGTGAATTCTCGCCAGCCTTAAAGTCACGCGCTGGCGGGACTCTCAGGTCGGCAGCGGCAAGTGTTGCAGTTCGGGGCGGTAGGCGGCTGCGGCTCGGCCGGCGCGAAAGGCCCGGGGTGAGGATCCCGGGGAGAGGGCGGGGCCGGGGCCAGAGTCTCGGCTTTGTACCGCGGAGGAGGTGAGATTCAGATTCTGCGGTGCTGTGCGGTGACCCGCCGTGCGATTTTGACTTGCCGTTCCAGTGAGGACCGTGCGGTGCACAGTCCCGGAGCTTGTGACTGTGCGGGCGTGACCCGACGCCTCCCGGCGGTGCGTGTGGGCGCGCTCGTCTGTGTGGGATGGGGACCACGTGCGGCTTTGTGTGTGCGGGGGTGCGCACCTTCGGACTCGGGGGATGTGGCCGCGTTCGTCCCCGTAGGGGTGTGTGATCGTGTGACTGTGCTGCAGAGTAGAGATGGAGGCACTTGTGAGTACTGTGTGGTTTGATCTGTGGTTCGTGTGATTGTGACTCTGCGACCGCTTGCTTACAGGTGTGCGGTGCCTGTGACCGTGTGAGGCCTTGGGTTTGCGGCCCTGTCGCCTCGGTTGGAGGTTCCCTCTAGCTTTATGTGCCCGTGGCGTTTATGTGATTTGTGTGACTGGATAAATGTATGAAATTTTTTTTCTTATGGATGCCTCTCTGAGCAGTATACCGTAGTTTCCCCTTGTTTTAAAACTTTATGTGAACGCTGCTGTAATGGTTATTTTTATTTGTACAATTTAACACTTTAAATTTTCTGGATTTTGTTTGTTTTGTCAGTTTTAGCATATTTTTTAAGGAATTTGTCGATTTCGTCTAAACTTTCACACTTAAGAACATAAAGTTATTGGTATTTGCTTATCTTTTTAATGTCCGTGGCATCTGTAATGATGTTACCTTTTTCATTCCCGATATTGTTCATTTTTTTCATCAGTGCTTTTGGTGATGTTTTTTCTTCCTCTGGATACTTCCAAGATATTTTTCCTTTCTCTTTGTTTTTCAATAATTCGATGTAATAATAATAAGAATAATATTGAAAGAATGCTTTCAGGTTTTAAGGGAGAGACATGTATGGATTACTTTGGTTTTCATTTCCTGGACTATGTATACACCTGGGGGAATGCAATGAGTGTCTAGGGGTAGAAGTAGCCATTAAATAATTGATAGCATGGTACTGCTTCCTGGGTCGTTAGTTTTACATGAAATTATTGACAAATTGTTTAATGATCAAATAACTCACTGCTGTTTATACTTTTACAATGCTCTGTTTATTATATTCCTATATCTAATAATCAAAAAAATTTTTCTTAAAAATTTAAACATCAATCACAAATTTAATTGCTCTCTTTAAACAATTTTGACTTCTATTAGTATTTTAGCGTAACTTATTTTGGAATATTTTAAGCATCTTAAGTACATAGAACATACATGATGATTAAAATTATTGCTTCACTTACAGTCAGAAGCTATTCTAAAGCATCAGTGATGTGGGTTTAGTTCATTTCTTCATTATTTGTATACTCTTAATTCTTTCCTATTGTTATGCTAATGTTA
This sequence comes from Pteropus medius, assembly GCF_902729225.1. NCBI lineage: Eukaryota > Metazoa > Chordata > Mammalia > Chiroptera > Pteropodidae > Pteropus > Pteropus medius. The sequence continues at coordinate 31,654 of NW_024351568.1, read as the reverse complement.
ATATTTTCCTAAAGCTTCAGTAATATTACTTTGCTTTTTTTGATTTCAGTTATTTTAAGGCAAGACTCTTTAAGACAAGGTTAGAGGACCTAGTTTATCAATCAGTCGTTTCTTGCTCAGGACATGGGACCTGATTGTACAATCCAAGATCATTGAAAGCTGTTTTGACCAATGTATATCCAACTAAAATGATTATGATCAACTTTTAGGAATTAATCACTCAAAATTCACATACCGGTAAAATGATATATGTACAGGGATCTCTATTGTAACATTGTTATAGTGAAAGACTCGAAACAACCCAGATGATCATTGGCAGAAGGTTGGTTAAATAAAGTGTATCCATGTAATGAAATACAATGTAGCTAAGATAATTATGTAACTCTAGGTACTAGTTGGGATCCGGTCTATCAAGCAAGTAAAAATAGCAATGTATATGATAGACTCGAAACAACCCAAATGATTGTTCACAGCAGGTTGGTTAAATAAAGTGTATCTATGTAATGAAATACAATGTAGCTAAGATAATTATGTAACTCTAGGTACTAGCTGGGATCCCGTCTATCAAGCAAGTAAAAATAGCAATGTATATATAATGGTATGTATAATATGCTGTGATTTGTATAAAAAATTATATCTTTGTGTGTATGTGTGCATATATACAAACTATATTCTCAAGCCGTATTAGGTTGCATAAATCTGTCCTGCTCTAGTCAAAACCTGAGGTTTCTGGAGTTGGGGGTAATGAGATATTTGCCCGTTCTTCTCTCTAATAACCCCTCAAGTGTCTGTGTGGAGTGAACAGAGGGGAAATGATCATTTGGGGAACTGTAAGGCAAGTGAGATCTTATGTAGCTTTTTTTGCCTCCCCCAGTTCCGCCTTTTTCCAAAAGAGGAGTCCAGAGGAGGACTGGTCCTTTTCTGCAATACCAAAGCCATGGCTCAGGTGAGGTGCTGTTTTCTTTTGCTCAAATGGAGTCATTTTCCCCTAGTACATGTAAACGTTTGCTTTCCTCATCATGAGACTTTTCGTTTTCTTGTTTTTTTGTTTTTTGTTTTTTTTAACTCTCAGACAGTTTAGTTATAAGTAATGCCAAAGTTCTCCTACCCTTGCTCTAAAGGAAAAGGTCTCCTATAAGCCAAGTCAAATATTTCTCTCTTGGTGGAGATAGTTATAGAAAAAAGAAATGGGTAGATAATCATTGTAGGAAAAAAAGAACATCTGGTTACAGATCTTTACACTCTTAGTGATAACTGTTAGGACGGCCATGTGGTCGGATAACAAGTTTCTCTGAAGAGGTCTTAGATTAAAATATATCAGGAAAGTCCTTGTGAATTTCATTAAGAATCCTTACTTGTTCCCACAAAGAGATTGGGAATTACATGATGTAAAAGTGGTCTGATTGAGACCAGGTTTGCAAAAAAAACTTTTTGCACTGGTTAACATGGTCCCCTTCAGGACCCCCACCCCTGTTTCCTCCTAAACAACCCAGTGCGCTCCCCAAATCCCCCTTCCTTTTTTCCCCACCTTCTTCCTTTAAACAGTTTACAAATTCATTTCGTAAATCCTTCAGCATCTTCCATCTCAGACTTCTGCCAGAAATCTTGATAGAAATGTGTTCCCCATTTATTGATGAATCTAATTTGCTTGGGCCATGGTTTGATAGCATGAAAATGAGAAATTAAGGACTCCTCATAGGGAAAAGCCCTGATCATTTCCACACACTCAGGTTTTCCAGTGAAAAAAATATGTAGAATGGTTTTGTTTGGTTTCAGTCTTAATTTATGGAATGACCGGATACATGAGCTTTTAGGTTTGGGTCTGTGACTGGTGGTCAGTACAGAGGTCCTATACCCCACAAGATCTTCTGTGATAAATAGCCCTCAGTGATGCTATTGTATGAATGTGGGTCATCCTTCATCAGTTTCCTGTAGCTCAGGAACAAAGGGAATTTACAGTTGAACAATGGGTGGTTATCAGTAAGTTTGGGCCCACATTGGGGAGATATTTAAATATCACCTATACCTCCATATCTTAAAGCCAAAGAGAAGTTATCATTTATATGCATATAATAGAATATTATTCAGTGAAAAAATATGCTTATAAAAAGAATTTGTTGTAACAAGGGATAACTCTTAATATAATAGTATGACATCAGAACGAATTAGTCTTGAATTACATACAAATTTAATTTTCTAAGATAAAATATTTTTTAAACTCATTTTACATATGTTTACAAGTAAAGTAGTACTATTCCAGTCTTATCCCATCAGCAATCCCACTCCAAAAAGGTGGCTGTCCTCAACTCTTGAGTACAGTTTGCTATCTTTTGATGAATCAATTTACTTATTATCTCATCGACTTACCGCAGAGTGGAAGGGACGTTGTACTCCCGTATTGCACCCGTATTGTTCCCTCTGGTTCTGTTATTAATCCTATCGCAACTTTTGGTTAAATCGATAGTGTGTACAACATTAGGACTGCAAATATTGCTCATTGCCGAGCTAGCTCAGCTTTATTCTATTACAACTTCTCATTTTTCCTGGGGTTAATTGTTTTTTTCCCCCACATTTGCTTAGCTGTCCGTGTATTTATATCCAGAATTTTCCACAATCACTGCCATATGCCAATCAGTGTTTTCTATCTGGTCAAATGCATCATTCCTCTTGGACATGGAGACTTCCATCTCTGTTCCCTTTTTAGCCCTGCTCCCGTCTGCTCTAGTTACTCTCTAGGCCCACTGCAGTTTTCCGAGACTGCCCTTTTTTGGTTACCTGGGATTTTCCTTCCCAGTTCTCCTATTTTTTGAATCCCATGTCTTCCTCTTACCTGGTTTCCTTCCCCATTTTGGTGGAGCACATCTTTTGGTAGTTTCCTAAGAACTTGTGCTTGTGTCATTTTACGTCTAGGGGTGTCTTTTTTTCAGTTCTCACAACAGAATAATAGTTTGGTTATAGAATTTTCGCTTAGAATTTCCTTTTTCCATCAGAATATTGAAGAATGGTCCTTATGTCTTGTTTTTAGAACTGTCGTTAAGAACCTCATTGCCTCTCTGATTCTTGATGTCTTTTATACGACCTACTCTTCCGTGGATGCTTTTAATGGGTTCTCTTTATCCCTTATTCTGACATTTTACTTAGTATTTGGGAAAAGAGGAGAGAGAACGAAGCTCAAACGTGTTGATGACGCATCGTATGACCGGGATTGTGCTGGGCATTCGTATCTACTATTTCATTTAATTAGGAAACTCCTCTTAACTAGACTTTGTACCTTCCCAAAATTATTTAGGTAGTGGAAGCATCCCACTATACACAGGCAGTTTTGTCCAGAGGAAACGAAGACATCGGATCGCAGCGATTGAGTCACGCTGACTTGTTTACGGCCCTCTCCTCGCATCTCAGACAGTCAGCCCCGATCTGTCTTCTTGCTGTTTTTCGCTTCCTCTACCTTTATTTGTTTCTTCTCTCTCGCCTTCATAAAACGCTCCTTTTTATTAATCGAGTCATATACGTGGTTGTTGTTCCAGGAGTCAGTGATGTTCAGTGATGTATCCATAGACTTCTCTCAGGAGGAGTGGGAATGCCTGAATGATGAGCAGAGACATTTATACAGAGATGTGATGTTGGAGAATTACAACAACCTGGTTTCGATGGGTAAGGACATCTGTCCATGTTCATTCAGATTCTGTCCTCAGAAGGTCTCCTTCCTCCAGGGCGAAATACTCACCTGCCTTTCAAGTACCCAGTTAGATTTCCACATCCTGTTCCCAGAGGAATGTTTTTAATATTACGGAGCGAGAAAGAAGCAGCCGCGTTGAGTTGTGGGGGAAGTTTCAGAGCCTCATAATGTTTCATAAATCTCCTATACCTTTCTTTGACTCTTTCTTAATGAAGGGACTGGATTTGAATTCTAGGACGTTCTCATCATAAACATGTCTCGTTACTTCTTTTGTAAGCAGGACATTCTATTTCTAAACCAGATGTGATCTCCTTCTTGGAGCAGGGGAAGGAGCCCTGGTTGGTTGACAGAGAAGTAACGGGAGGCCAGTGTCCAGGTAAGTGAGGCATGGCAGCAACAGCCTGGTTGGTCAGTGGAGACCCCCTCACCTTTGAGATGCTGTCTGGGAAGCTCCCCTTAAAAGCTTTGGGCCTGTGGTGCAAAAGTAAGCCTTTCCAGCACGAGCTCTCAGGTGACCTCAGCTTTTCCCCTTAATTTACACACTGCGCGTGCTTTTTTCCTCTTACACTTCTCTCCAGATTCTAACCAGCTGGTGCCCTCTTCCACACTCTCTAACAGTGCTCCTTTCTATCCTTATTTTGGATCTAGTTCCTTACCAGCTTCTCATCCTCTTTCGTATCAGTCATTAAAAAGCATCCCTTTCTCTTGAAATATATTCTTTTCTGCATTGCCAAAGACTTATTTTTTTCTAGAGGTTTTTAGATACAGTAGTTCATACACTCACGGATTCATCCATATTTTTAATGAACGTTGACCGATTTTATAACGTGCGCGAGGTACTCTGCGAGATGCCGCAGAGATGAAAAAAAGAATAAGCAGTTACGGATTTTATGGCTTAGTAGAGGTACCAGAACACGTCTACCTGTAACGTCTATCAAGTCGAACCACCGTAAGAGGTTAAAACAGGGAGCTCGGCAGAAAGTGAGGGCTAACGATGTAGAGGAGTTGATGCACACAGAAGTCATAGGAGACTGGAGTGTGCACACCCCTGACTCTAGACAGAATGTCGGAAACAGGGTCTGTGCCTCCATCGACAACTTAGAGCTGGCAAAGATAGAGGGATTTGGTGCGAAGGAAGAGAAAACGGCACAGCACATCATTCGGTATATGCCGATGGAGTCCCTGTTACACACCCGGCTCTATTCTCAACGCGGAGGTTACGGGAGTGAATAGAACATGAAGAAAATCTCTGTTCTCAGAGCTTAGCCCACAGCTCAGGAAGAGACACACAAAGGACTATATATCAGGTACTAAGTGCGAAAAAGAAAAGCAAAGTGGAGAGAGGGGAAGGAGGGTGCTATTTTATGTGACACGTTATGAGAAACTTTTTCTATTAAGGCGACATTTGTGCAGAGACCTGAAGTAGAGCAGTGAATTACTGTACGTGATTACTAGGAGGAAGAACGTTTCAGATTGAGGAATGCAAACATTCGAGGGCCCTGGGGCACGTGTGCATTGTCTGTGTTTCAGGAGCAAGTGCTTCACCCGTCTAGGTTGTCATGTTCAAGTATTTTCAGGTCCAAGATCTCGTGTCATTTCACGTTGCATAACCTCATACGTAATTCCGAAAAATAGAGCATTTTCTCCCTTACCTAACTTTAATGCCATTATCGTCTCTGATAAATGTTATAGTGGTTTTCTCGGTACACTGGATTATTTGTATCATGATACTGAGTGAGAGTGAACACTTTCATCTTAGTGATGCTGTTATCTTTAACTTGTTCACTACTCTATTTTATATATTTTATCTATGACTATTGTGGTTTTTTTTTCCAGTCAATTTCTATGGATTTTATGAAATAAAAACATTTACCCATTTCCAGAGGGTGCTTTTACTTTTTAATTTTAATTTGGATTGGCATCTTTAATATGTATGTTTTAATGTGTTTATAGTCAACTCCTTTGTATTTATTATGATTTCTGATTTTAGAATATTAATGGACCTCTACAAATTTCATAGATATTTTATTCTGTTTTTTTTTTTTTAACTTTCTGCAATTTGTTTTATAGCATTTAAATTCACTTGAAGTTTTCCTTTGCAATAAGGTATCAACTGGGAGTCCAAATCAATTACTTTCCCCCCACCCACACACACACACACACATACACACACCTTATTTTAGCACCATTTACTTAAATACTCATTTTGTCATTGTTTTATCTGCCTATTCAGTGATAAGTTCTCATTTATGTTAGTTTGTATTTCAGGGCCTCTTTTTCTATTTCTTTGATTCATCCATCCACTTATGCCATAGATATGCCTAGCACACAGTTAATATATTTTAATTCTTTTTATTGCAAATTATCACAAATACAGAAAAGGTAGACAGGCAAACAATTATGAAGTGAACACTTGTGGAATCATCACCCACGTCAGGAACTACAACATGACCAGCAAAGATCTCTGTATCCACAATATATTTATGTCCTTTCATAATTTTACCACCTAAGAGTACCACCCACAGAAATACAGTTTAACCTGAGTTTGGATTTTATATACATGGAATATATATATATATACATATATATATATAATATGACTAATACTATATATATATGGTAAATGATAAGATATTTATCTTGCTTTTTTATTGAGCATTTTGCTTTAAGATTCATACATGTCATTACTGCAGAGCTGATTCGTTCCATTATATTAATACACTACAGATTATCAGTTCTATATTCATAGGCAGTTTTGGTGTTTTCAGTTTTTGACTGAAACAGCTACTATGAACATTTTCTGTATTTTAGGACTAGGAGAGAAAAGAATGAATCATAAGATGTAATATCTTGAGCTGCCAAATTTTCAGTTTTTCTTTTTTTTTTCAGTCCCCTCTTTTTGCCCCTTTTCAGTACTCGTACCAAGTACGAAGGTACAGGAGAGCAGGTGGCCATAAAATCTTCAACAAACCTGCAAGACTCTTGAATGATTTCAGGCACATTCCCATGCAGCCTGTTTTTATCCATCTTGGCATAGCTTCATTATGATCACATGTTCATTCTTTATTAAAGATCTTCTCTGCCATGGCCAGTTCTGCAAGGCATTTGTGAGGGCTTGAGGAGGAAGCTTCTCATTTTATTTGATTCTCTTTTCTTATTTCGTTTACTGACCTGCAAATGGTAAGCTGGTCTTACGGTGATACTGAAGGTAAGCTGTTGTAGGCTGGTGGTTTTCTATGCAGATTTAATGTTAGGTTCCTGCTGATAAAACCAAAAGGTGAGGGAAGAAGAGCTTTGCCATGCATTCAGCATTTTATGGAGTGCCGTCTGAAGGCAGAGCGCCTTGCTAGAGTCTCATGGGGCTGTATGGTTGGATAAAATATGACTCTGTCCAGGTCGGGAGGTCTTTTTTTTCTTCTTTATTTTATTTTTCAATTATAGTTGACATTCATTATTATTTTATATTTCAGGTATACAGCACAGCCGTTAGACATTTATATAATTTACCAAGTGGTTCTCCCAATAAGTCTACTTTTCATGTCACCACGTATAGTTATTACAATATTATTGACTGTATTCCCCGTTCTGTACTTTACATCCCAGTGACTATTTTTTAACTACTAATTTATACATTTATACTTTCTACCCTCTTCACCATTTTCCCCCCAGATTCCCAACATCCTCCCACCCCAGTTTGGCAACTCTAAGTTTATTCTCTGTATCTATGAGACTGTTTCCATTTTGTTTGTTTATACTGTTCTTTAGATTCCACATATAAGTGAAGTCATACGGCATTTGTCTTTCTCTGCCTGGCTTATTTCAGTAGGAGAGTTTGCTGCCCACATTTTCTTTCTACGCGTGGGTTTATTTCTGGGTTCTATTCTGTTTTGATTACTGTAGCCTCTCAGTATATCAGGTAGCACAATACCTCCAACTTTGTTCGTCTTTCTCAAGATTGCTGTGGCTATTCAGAGTCTTTTATGGTTTCACATAAATTTTAGGATAGCTTGTTCTCCTTCTGTGAAAAATGCCATTGGTATTTTGATCCCTATTAGTGATCTTTGGGTAATATGGACTTTTTGACGATGTTAATTCTTCCTATGTATGAGCATGGTATATACTTCCAATTTATTTGTATCTTCCTCAGTTTCTTTCTTCAGTGACTTATAATTTTTCGAATACAGATCTTTTACCTCCGTTAAATTTATTCGTAAGTTATTTCTTTTTTGATGCAATCGTAAATGGGATTGTTTTCTTAATTTCTCTTTCTGATAGTTTGTTATTAGTGTATATGAATGCAACTGATTTCTGAATATTTTGTATCTTGCTACTTTACTGAATTCGTTTATCAGTTCTAATAGTTTTTGGTGGACTCTTTGGGGTTCTCTATATCTTCTATCATGTCATCTTCAAATAACGACAATTTAACTTCTTCCTTTTCAATCTGGATGCCTTTTATTTCTTTTTGTTGTCTGATTGCTGTGACTACGACTTCCAGTACTGTGTTGAGTAGTAGTGGTGAAAGTGGACATCCTTGTCTCGTTACTGATCTTAAGGAAAACACTTAGCTTTTACCCATTGAATATGGCGTTAGCTCTGTGTTTGTCGTATATGGTCTTTATTGTGTTGAGGTATCTTCCCTCTCTTTCCACTTTCCTGAGAGTTTTTATCATGAATAGATGCTGGGTTTTGTCAAATGCTTTTTCTGCATCTGTTGGTATGATCATATGACTTACTCATTTTGTTTATGTGATGTATCACGTTAATTGACTTGTGGATATTGAGCCAACCTCACATCCCAGGAATAAATCGCACTTGATCATGCCGTATGAGCTTTTTAATGTATTGCCAGATTCGGTTTGCTAATATTTTGTTGAGGATTTTTGCATCTGTATTCATCAGAGATATTGACTATAATTTTTAAATTTTTTGTAATGTCTTTGTCTTTTGGTAATGCTGGTCTTGTAAAATGAGCTTGTGAACTTTCCCTCCCCTTGAATTTTTTGAATAGTTTGAGAAGGATAGGTGTTAATTCTTTGAATGTCTAGTGAAATTTATCTGTAAAGTCATCTGATCCAGGACTTTCTTGAGAATTTCTTTTTGACTGATTCATTAATAGTTATGATCTGTTTAGATTTTCTGTTTCTTCTTGATTCATTCTTGGCAGAGTGTATATTTCTAGGAATTTATCCATTTCTTCCAGATTCTCCAATTTGTTGGCATATAGTTGTATGTAATATTTTCTTATAATCCTTCATATTTCTATGGTGTCATTTGTCACTTCTCTTTCATTTCTGATTTTATTTATTTGTGTCCTTCCTGTTTTTCTCTTGATGAATCTGGGTAAAGGTTTATAAGTTTTATTTTTTCAAAGAATCAGTTTTTGGTTTCATTGATCTTTCATATTGTTGTGTTTTGTTTTTTTTTTTAAGAATCTATTTTGTTTATTTCCACTTTGATCTTTATTATTTTCTTCCTGCTACTCATTTTGAGCTATGTTTGTTCTTCTTCTAGTTGGGGGTAAAGTTCGATTGTGAATTTGATATTTTTCTTGTTTCTTGAGGTAGGCGTGCAGAGCTATGAATTTCCTTCTTTGAACTGCTTTTGCTGTGTCCTATAGATTTGGGGCTGTTGTGTTTTCATTTTCATTTCTCAATATATCTTGCTTTTTTTCCTTGCTCTCCTTGTTAACTCATTTACTGTTTAGTTTACTGATGTTTTTTAGCCTCCATGTAATTGTGTGGTTTTTGTATTTTTCTTGTAATTGATTTCTAGTTTCATGCCATTGTGGTTGGTGAAATTGCTTGCTATGATTTCAGTCATCTTAATTTTATTGAGACTTGTTTTGTGGCCTAACATGTGGTGTGTCCTGGAAAATGTTCTGTCTGTGCTTGAAAAGACTATATTCTGCTGCTTTGGGGCGAAATGCTCTAAAAATATCAATTAAACCATCTTGTCAAATATGTCATTTAAGCCCATTGTTTCCTTGTTGATTGTCTGGAAGATCTATCCACTGATGTCAGTGAGGTGTTAAAATCCCCTACAATGACTGTATTAATGTCGATCTCTCCCTGTATGTCCGTCAATATTTCCTTAATTTATGTGCTCCTGTTTCAGGTGTGTAAATGGGTACAAGAGTTATATCCTGTTGCTGCATTGATGCCTTTATCATTATGTAGTGTCCTTTGTCTTTTGTTGTAGGCTTAGTATTAAAGTGTTTTTTGTCTGATATAAGTATCGCTACCCTAGTTTTGTTTTTTTAAATTTTTACTTGCATGAAATGTCTTTGTATCCCTTTACTTTTCAGCCTGTGTGTGTCTTTCAATATGAAATGGTTCTCTTCTGGGCAGCATATGTATGGGTCTTCCTTTATCTCTTCATTTGCCATATATCTTTTGATTGGACTGTTTAATCCATTTACATTTAAAGTAAGTATTGAGAGTTGCGTAGTTATTACCATTTTACTATTCATATTTATTTCTTTTTTTTCCTCCTAAAGAAGTCCCCTTAACATTTCTTGTAATACTGGTTTGGTGGTGATGAACTCCTTTAGCTTTTTCTTGTCTGAGAAGCTATTTTTTTCAATTCTAAATGATAGCCTTGCAGAGTAGAATAAATTTAATTGTAGGTCCTTGCTTTTCATCACTTTGAATGTTTTATGCCAAGCTTTCCCGGCCTTCAAAGTTTCTGTTAAGAAATCATCTGACAGTCTTACGGGTGCTTCTTCCTAGATAACTTTCTCTTGCTGCTTTTAAGATTCTCTGTCTTTAACCGTTGGCATTTTGATTATGATGTGTCTTAGTGTGGGCCTCTTTAGGTTCATCTTGTTTGAGATTGTCTGCGCTTCCTGGGCTTGTATGTTTATTTCCATCACCAGGTTAGGGAAGTTTTTCATTATTATTTCTTCAAATAGGTTTTCTCCATCCCTTGCTTTCTCTCTTCTTCTTCTTGTACCCGTATGATGCAAATGTTGGTACACTTAATATTGACTCAGAAGTCCTTTAAACTATCCTTATTTATTTTTTTTTATTTTTGCTGTTCTCATTGGGTTTTCCTCAACTTGTGTTTAATGCTTGTACTAGTTTACAATTCCAACAGCAGTATATGAGAGCTCCCATTCTTTCACATGCTTCCTAATGTATGGAATTGTCAAACTTTGGTTTTTTACCAAGTGGCGGTTGTATGATTATACTTCAGTGTTGTTTTTATTTGAATTATTTACTGATAAGTTTGAACATGTTTCATATTGTTATCAATCTAGTGAAATAATTCTTTAGTGAATTATTTGTTGAAGACTTTTTTCCTATATTTCTGTCAGATCATCTTTATTTTTCTTAATGATGTGTAAGGGTTATTTATATATTCTGCTTATGAGTACATTGTATGTTGTAAAAATTGCAAATATCTTCTGCCGGAATTGTCTTTTAGCTCTCTTTATGATTTCTTTTTGCGAATAGAAGTCCTTAAAATTAGTCAAATTTATCACTTTTTTTTGTGCTTCACACTCATGGGTCTTATGTAAGAAATTCTTCCTTGGCCTATTTTTGAATCTTCTGTAAACAAGAGTTATGCTATTTATGCACTTTGCCCTATTTTAGAAGTCTGCTTATCATGACACCATGAAGATATTCTCCTATATTTTCCTCTAGATGTATGATGATTGTTGTTCCTTTATAATCTTTTTCCTCTAATGGGCTAATTTTTTACTGTGATGTATTTAAGCTTGGTTACCTTTATTGCCTCCATTTTTTGCTGCTGTTACATTTTTCAATCTGAGGACTCGCTTTTTTTTTTTTTTTTTGGTGATAGGAGATGGATTTGGCAGTCATCCTTCAACTATTACCTTGCTACCATTTCCTTCTTTCTCTCAAGCTTCTGTTAATCTGACATTAGAACATTTGGATCATCTCCAGTGTCTTTTACTCTTCATCTGTTTTTCCATTTATACTGCCTTTACATAGAATTCTAGGCTCGATTTGTGTTGATTCACTAATACATACTTCAGCTTTGACCTTTTAACTCTTCGACCTTTTCATTGTTTGTTATTTTAAAAAAATTATATAGTTTCGTATATAGTTATATATATGCAATAAGATGTATATAACATAATTAACATAAAATTTTAAGATAACATGTAAGTCTCTAGATTTGCATATGTGAGATATTTGCTAGGAAATACACCTAGGAATGTAATTGCCGGATCTTGGCATACATACTTATTCAGCTTTACTAGGTAATCCCAAACTATTTTCCAAGTGTTTGTATCACCATCTCTTCCTATAATTAATATCGTAAGATTTTTTTCCCACTTTTTAAATATTCTGATTGATGTGTATAAAATCTTATTTTACTGTTTTAAATTAAATATTTCAGGTTACCATTAAAGATGATTTCCTTTCCATATGTTATTTGTCATTAGTGTCTCTTCTGTATAATACCACTTAGATCATTTTTGTATTAGGCTATTTATCTTTTTCCTAAGATTTCTAGGAACTTCTTATGTATTTTTCGGATACTAATTTTTGGTTAGGAACATGTTTTATAGACATCTTTTCCAGTTGTAGCTTCTTTATTCACTTTCTTCATATCTTTTTGACGAAAAGTAATTTTCAGTGTTTGGTTAAATTATATATTGAATAGTTAAATTATATATAGTTTATTCAAAAATTCTACTTTTTTTCCTGTATGCTTCACACCTTTGTGGTCTTAAGAAACTTTTCTCTAGCCCAGTTTTCTACTATCTTTTATGTTCAACTTTCTTTTTAAAGTCCCATTAAAGTAACTCGAATTGATTTTTATAAAAGTTTTGAAATAGAGATCAGTTGTAATCGTTTTCCACACAGAAAACAAATTATCTTTGCCCACTAAATAAAAAGTCCATCTGTTTTCCACTGATCCACAGTGTTCCATCTGTCATGTATTAAAATTCCATGTATACATAGGTCTCTCTTGTTCCATCTATCCCTGTCCGAATTACTCTTGCTTTTATAGAACAGTCTGATCTCTGTTGGGTCAGATCCTCCACCTTTCTCTTCAGAAGTGTTTGGTTATAAAATTTGTATAGACCCACAAAAGACCCCAAATGGCTAAAGCAAATTTGAGGAAGAAAATCAAAGCTGGAGACATCAGACTTCCTGATTTCAAACTACAGTGGACATTTGAACAACACAAGTTTGGATTGTGGACCCACCCAGTTCAGACGCACGTGGTAACGAAGGAAAATTAATGAACTTGCCAATTAGCCAATATGAATAACAATAAAAAAATAAAAAACAAAACAAATACAACCTTGGGGACATGTGGGACAGCAACAAAGTTTTAACATTTTTGTCATTAAAGTTCCAGGGAGAGAGGAGAAATTCAGGACTTAAAAAGATATTTGAAGAAATAATGGCTTACCAAATTTTGTGAAAGATACAGCAATTCACGAAGCTCAGCCACCCCAAAAAGGATAAACCCATGGATAAGCTCAAAGAAATCCATGCTGATACATCGTAATCAATTGCCGAAAATGGATGTCAAAAGATAGGTTGAAAGAACCATAGAAAAATCATGCATTACTTATAGTGAAACTAATTTTGAATGAATGGATTTCATAAATCATGTAGGCTAGAAGAAAGTGGAACAATATTTTATTGTGCTGAGAAACTTTCAACTCAGAATTCTATATCCAGCAAAAACCCTTCAGGAATGAAGGTTAAAAGAAGGAAAGCAATACTGCAAATATACGTGGCAACTGAGACACTGGCCTGAGGGTTCATATGGGACTAGGCAGTAGTGGGGATAGTGGCTAATGAGAGAGAGGCTATACCCTGTTTCAAAGGGGTAAGCATTCGTTAAGTCCAGGAGACAGCTGTCATGTGAGAATGCAGGCCCAGTCGTGCCAGATAATCCAGTCTTTCAAGGAAAGCCAGAAATCCAGATTTCTGTGTTAAATCTCCTGCTATCTCAAGTCTGGTAATTATGTAAAATTTAGAGAATTCTTGGGGCAACAACCACGTACAGACATGAGTAGGATACGACCTGATTCATCTAGGCTTTTAGTTCTATGGAGTTTTCTCTTTTTCTTTGACCCTCAGAAATTCTACCAAGATACAGCTAGGTAAAACTCTTCCATCATAAATTGCTCAGCACAGAAGGGGAACCATTTGATTACTACGAGTTTTCTTCAGGTCTGGAAATCTGTTTCATTGTTGGTTCTGCATCATCGCCTTATATTTCTAGGACTCATTTTACATTTTACTTCCTTTCCCATGACTCACTGTTTTGCAGAGGGTGTCACTTTCTACCTTTCTGAGAATTTTTTCTTCAAGAATTCTAATTTTAGTGATTGACTTTACACTGTGATATTAGAAGAGATAGCTTACTATACACCCTCTGTCCTCATCTTCTAAATAGAATTACATCACACATTCTGAAAATTAAGCCATTTTTCAGTTCACTTAACAACTAGGTAAATGGTTTTATTGCTGAGCTATGTAGTCATATTTTGCTTCTTGTGTGACTTTTTTTTTTTTTCCCCATGCTGTTAATCCTTATCTTCATTGAGAGGTCTTTAATTGTCTGTTTATCTGTCACTAATCTATCTCTTCAGACACTGCAGGTAACTGTGGTTTGGTTTTTAACTGAGACATCCCTCCTCTAACTCTCTGTTCTTTTGTCCTAGTTGAGACTGTTATATAGCTGTGATTTTAGAATTTTCCTTCATTATAATTATGTGGATTCCCTTAGGATCATCCCGTTGATTCCCTTTACCGCCTTTTTTGGAATTCCTTTTGACTATCTGTATTATCGATGCCTTACATACCTTGAATGTTGGAGCTCTTGCCTTCCGTTTGCTTGATTTATTCCCTCATTATTCTGAAGCATATCTTCAAAAGCAACCAAGGAAAGTGTGTAAGAGAAGTAAATATATTTTGTGAATTCTTATATGTCTGAATATGTTTTCATTTACCGTCAAGTTTGATTGGAGATGTAATTTTTGGTTGAAAAACTCAACTTAAAATGTTGAAGGCATTGCTCCATGGATTTCTAAAATCTAACAGCATCTAGTGTTTTTGAGAAGTCTAAAACCCATTCAGGTTCTTACTTTTTTGTGACCTGTTTAATCACTTTGGAAGCCTTTAGAATTTATTTTTTATGATGTTATAATAGTTCATGTTTAGGTATCATGACGTTCATTTTATTTTTTCATTTGGTTGGGCACGCACTGAGACTTTTTTTCCTGAAAACTAAAAATCTCTGAAATTTTCTTGATCATTTGTTCCCTATAATTTTCTCTGTTCCTTGTGTTTCGAATGTTATTTACTTTTTATATCCAGTGACTGACACATAGCAAGGGCTCATTACATTTTGAATGATTCAGATCTTACATATCTTGCCGTAGTCCTAGAACGTTTTTAATTTTCCATCTCTCCTTTTATTTATCTCTACTTTCTGTGAGACTTTAAGTTCTAATTCTTGAGAGATTGTTATATGTTGTTTTTAGAATAATTCTTTTAATTAAAAAAAATTTCTTCCTGTCTCTTTCTTGAGTTCTTTTTTTCCTCTTTATTTTAATCTCTTATGTTTAAGATTTTTCTGAACTAGCCAGTGACTCAAGGCTATCTACACATAGAAAACTGTGGCATTAAAAAGCCAATTAGAGCTTGTTTGTGTCTAAGGATGTGTAGATTTATTGGCGGTAGTCACTGTAGAGTGATCTGCCTAGAACAGTTTATTGGCTGATGCCACCTATCAGGTCTTTCTTCTCTCCTGGGCTTGTTTTCTCCAGAATGAAATCCTTCCCTTTCTGGGAATTAGTAAATAAGCTTGGCTTCCAGATTCAGAGAATTTACTGGGATAACAGGCTGGGGGATCAGCCTACTACTATAAGGAGCAGGTTGGAGATCCTGAGGTTTGTCTGGTAAGGATTTTTGATTAATCTTGCTGTCTGAGCCCCTCATGCACCCTCCTTTCACAGGTACATGATGTTGGCAATTCCTGGAAATCCCTGGGATTCTACACAGTAGGACCAATCTGCGACTTTGGTTTCATTTTTTTATGGTTGAGATATCCTTTATTACTATTCCATCATCTACTCTGTAGCTTCCAAAATTTTGCTGCTGCACTTTCCTCTCCCATTCTCTTTACCCTAATGGAATTTCTTCTTTCATTGAATCTCAATACTGTCACTTAGTGGGACTTCATGAAGGAGTGGTAACAGATGTGTATGTTCAGTGTGCCATGTTTGAAAAGAGTATGCCCTTTTTTTCTAGAAGAACTTTTGAGACATTGAGACAGTCAATAAATATTTGTTGGTCTTCCAGTATATACGATGTACTGTGCTGAGTCGAATGCACATTGATGAAGACAATAGACATTTTTCTGGCCTTCACAGAACTTAACCTATTGAGGGAAAAGATATTAAATGAACCTAAATAAATACGTAATTACAAACTGTGAAAATGTTAAGGAAGAGAACAGTGCTTAAAGGATAATTACAAAGAGGGTATAATTTGGTAATGGGATCAAGGAAGACTTCAAAAAGCATGACTTTTAAGTAGATATTTGGAAAATGAGCAATAGTCATCAAGGACAAGAGTGAAAGAAAACACCCAGACATAGAGAAAAATATGTGGAAAGGCCTCTGGGAGGACCAAGTTCTGGGAGCATTTGAAGAACTGCAAAATAGGGCCAGCGTGGATGGAGTTTAGAAACCAAAAGGGAGTATAGCGTGTGATTCTGTTGAAGAGGTGGGCGGGAACCAGATCGTTCACAGCTTTGGAGACCACATTCAGGAGCTTGGCTGTTACTTTAAGAGCAACATCGTAGGAAACTACTAAAGAATGTTAAGCAGAGCAGTGGCCGGCAACGCTGTTCTAGTGATGTGGATTCAAGATTGCAAACCTCGAGAGGGAAGACTAGGTAGAAGGCTATTCCAGTAGTCCAAGAGAGAGAGAATTCATGTTAGATCGGAAAGATAAAAGAATTTCAAGATATATTTAAGAGCAAGGTTAGGTAGTATGTGCTGAATCATGTGAAGGGAAGAAAAGGTGGTACTAGAACGATTTTCAATTCTTTGGCTTGAGGTTTCTCTCCGGGTCCATAGTGTGTTCTTTAAAGCATTTCACTTGCCTAACATCCCTATGTTTGTATAGAAATTCTTTCATAATATCTTAAAAATACTAAACTGTTATTTTATACCAAATACTTTTCATATATTCTTAAGCCTCACAATGATCATGAAATTTAGTTATCATTCCTATCGTATAGACAGAATTGGAGGCTCAGAAAGATGAACTAATCCACCCAAGAGAACAAAGCTTGTAATAAACTGAGTCTGGGTTCAAAACTCATAACCGATTCTCGTTTCCATGATCTTTCAGTATGTCAACTCCCATTATATTCTCTTTTCTTCTCTCTGAACCTACAAATACCCTTTGTGTCAGTTGGTCGGCACTACTGTAGTACCTGTGTGTGTAAGTCCTTTTCTCCTGAGGTCAGCATCACAGAATTCCAAAGCAAGTAGTATTTTCTTCAAACCCTAAAGATATATCTAGCCACTAAAGAGTCCTACCTGTTTACCAGTCATGCTAAATTCAATCAGCATTTGACTTTTCTTAAGCTATTCTCCCATGTGAATTGCCGCACTCTATTTCTTTGTCATTCGTTAAAGAGACCTCCAGTTACTAAATCTAGACAATTGCTGTCGAATAGAACTTTCAACAGTGATGGAAATCTCCTGTATTTTTCCTATATTTCCAGTATGGTAGCTACTAGCCATATTTGGCTCTTGAAGACTGGAAAAGTGGATAGTGCCAACTGAATTCGAATTTTTGTTTATTTTTAATTGTTAAACTCCAGTAGATACATACGCTAGTGGCTACTGTAATGGACGACACAGATCTAACCAGGGGTTGGCAAACTTTTTCTTGAAGGGTCAGATTGTAAATATTTTGGGCTTGCAGTCAGTGTGATCTCTGGTGCAACTACTCACTTCTGCCATCGCAGCTTGAAAACAGCCGTAGACAATACATAAATGGATAACTCTGGCGGTGTTCCCATAAAACTATACTCATAAAAACTGTCGCAGTGCTGCAGGTCATAGTTTGCCAATCCCTTAGAATTTTCCCTTTGACATATTCACTTAATCCTGACGACTCTGTTAAGTGGGTATGATCATTTCTCTTAATTTACAGTTCATGCTGTGGCATGCTCTTATATGTGATGTTCGTGTGTTCGTGTGTTTAAAATCATCCTATAACAAGGGACGTAAGACTAAGACATCTTTATAGTTAGCGAGCTCCCCTAAGTAATTCTGATCTTATTGCAATGTTTGGAAACTATTGGCTTACTTACTGCCTTCATCTTCCTGTGTGATCTCTCTTCACTCTTCTAGTCCATTTCTTAAAAACTCAGTTTAATTCTTCCATTTTAATTGAAGTTTTATTTTTCCCAAATAAGAAAAATGTGAGTGATTACTTTCATATTTTCTTTCAGTCCTGGGATCAAGATGTCAGACCAAGAAATTATTTCTGAAGAAGGAAATTTTTGAAATAGAGTCAGCCCAGTGGGAGATAATGGGAAGACTTACAAGACATGACCTTCAGTGCTCTAGTTTCAGAGATGATTGGAAATGTAATGGCCAGTTTGAAAGACAACATGGCTCTCAGGAGAGACATTTCAGTCAACCGATATACACCCATGAAGGCATGCCCACTTTTAGTCAGCATCCACCCTTGACATTACAGCAAATCATGCATAATAAAGAGAAATACTGTCCAAATAAGGAATATAGGAAAGCCTTTAGACGTGACTCACAGCATACAGCACATCAGATAATTCACACCATTGAGAAACCCTATGAATGTAAGGAATGTGGAAAGGCCTTTAGACATCCCTCAAGACTCAGTCATCATCAGAAAATTCACACTGGCAAGAAACCCTTTGAATGTAAAGAATGTGGAAAAACCTTTATTTGTGGCTCAGACCTTACTCGACATCAGAGGATTCACACTGGTGAGAAACCCTATGAATGTAAGGAATGGAAGGCCTTTAGTAGTGGCTCCAACTTCACTCGACATCAGAGGATTCACACTGGTGAGAAGCCCTATGAATGTAAAGAATGTGGGAAGGCCTTCAGTAGTGGCTCCAACTTTACTCAACATCAGAGAATTCACACGGGGGAGAAACCCTATGAATGTAAGGAGTGTGGTAATGCCTTTAGTCAAAGCTCACAGCTTATTAAACATCAGAGAATCCATACAGGTGAGAAACCCTATGAATGTAAGGAGTGTGAAAAGGCTTTTCGTTCTGGTTCAGACCTTACTCGACACCAGAGAATTCATACTGGTGAGAAGCCCTATGAATGTAAGATATGTGGGAAAGCCTATTCTCAGAGTTCACAACTTATTAGTCATCATAGAATTCATACCGCTGAGAAACCCTATGAATATAGGGAATGCGAGAAGACCTTTAATTATGGCTCACAACTTATTCAGCATCAAAATTTGTACTGGTGATAAACCATAGAAATACGAAATGTGTGGGAAGGCTTTTAACTACAACTCAGAACTTCAAAATCAGAGAATTTATCTTGATGATAATCCCTCTAAATAGAATAATGTAGAAACATCTTATTTGTTGACTACAGCTTATTTAGCCCGTAAAAAAATGTAGGAAAAACACCCCATGGGTAGAATACATTTTGGAAGCCCTTTAATAAAGTTTATATTTCTCTTGACCTAATTCAACGTATCAAATATTGAAAATGGCAACTTTTTTGACCCCCTTCTAACCTTACACATCAGAGAATTCGTGCTTAAATGTAATACTGTGATTTTCATTTTTTCCCCTACTTTATAGTAGTAATATTTTTAATTTTTCAATCCATTCTAAATTTATATGACTATGAAGTCCATCTGTTTACATCATGGTTTATAAGATACCTTTATTTTTAAAATACCTTTAATAACAGAGAAGTGGCCTCTTTATTTTTGAAGATGACTTACTCTTTTTGCTCTTTAGAAAATTTAGACTTTCTTATTGTCAAAACGTTCACAGACAACTTTGCACTCAGTAAATAGAGATCCTTTTGTGGCTGGCTTTATGGTGTTTCCTCGTGTTGCTGTATTATTTTATCAAATCCCTATTGATAGACACTGTAGTTTCTTCTACAGTTTGCCATTATACACAGTGTCCTGATGGACATTCTCCCGTGGCATATCTTTGTATTGTATCTTTTAATTACAGAGATAATGCATGAATATAGATTCCTTATAAAAGATTTAAACATTCCAAATAAAGCAAACATACCCTTTGACCACTATTCTTGTACCCATTTCCCTTTCCAAAGGATAGTCGTTATCTGTTTAGTATTTATCCACCCTGAGCATTTTTCTGTTTTTTATACATGTATGTCTCAGTAGAAATTATAAAATGGGGATAATGATAATACCTCATAATTTTGTGTGAGGATCAAATGAGACACAGAGTGTTTAGAATTGTGCCTGTCATAATAAATAATCACTGAATGAATGTTGGTCACTGTTATATTCATCATTGTCATTAGTAGTAGTTGTTGAAATATAATTATTTCTGCAGACCTTACTCAACATCAGGCAAAATATACGATTGAAGAAAGACCCATTGAGGGTAATGAATTAAGAAAATTTTTTCTCATGTCTTACAGAACATGAAATAATCTTGGGTGTTGGGAAAGTAATGTGTATAATGTGTGGGAAGGACTTTATTCAGACTGGCATCTTTTTACTACATATAATAATAACACAAAAAATTTGTAACTTATGAAGAAAAAGTATGAAAAGACAAATAGCATTAGGTTTGAAAAATGGATAAATATATATGCACATACATATAAAGATAGGGAAACCTTATAGTTACTGATTTAAAATGCTATACTGAGTAGTTTTTTTAAAAAAAAATAAAAAACATTTGAAAACCTAAACAATTATTTTTTAGGAAGACAAACAGTACCAGTGTTGACTCAAAATCAGAACTCTTGGAAGACTCTTACAAACAAAGGAAAAGGGAAATTTAGCATGAGATATAGTAGCTATTAACTGCCAAAGCACCAAACCCAATTGCTTTTTAGGCAAAACATTACCTAAGGTGTTCAAGGAACTATTATATAGAAGTAGGCATGTCATAACAAACTGACGTAATCTTGATGTTAGAATTGCATTAGGAGGAAACAAGGAAGCTATTTTTCAGTATCATCCATGAGATGTATGAGCATACTAAAGAAATAAGGGAACTGTAGGTAGCAAAAGAATAATAGAAGTGAACCTGATTGGGACAGTAGCTAGAAAGGATGCCCAGTGCCCAGTTCCAGCCAACCGATGCTATGAGTTAAGTCAGCCCCGTTTGCCAGCTTTTCTGACTTCAGAGAATCCATAAATCTACCTTTTTTATTCAGTGATGACTCTTGATTTTTAAATGGCAGCTCAGATTTAAGATAAAACATGAGGACCAAAGAAGATATATCGACTCTGCAAGTAGCAAGTGACCCACGGATTACTTTTATTCTGGACACTAGAACAATGAGTGTGCAAAAGGCTTGCAGGAGAAGTTTTTAATAGTGCTAATCCCAGGGCCTCAAATTTAAGGGGGGAGGGAGGAGTACACACAAAATAATTTACCCAGAATTTCTTAGATGTGAACAGTTATAGATCTAAAATATTTCCAGAGATAAAGTAGCTAAACTCCAAGTATAAAGATACTCTTTTTAAAAAGGGACTTGATTCAGCCCTAATATTTTCTACATGAAATTTTTTATTTTAAGCATTATGTGAGTTAAATAGGATAGTCACGCACCACTTAATGGCAGGAATATGTTCTGGGAAATGCGTAGTTAGGCAATTTCATTGTTGGGCAGACGAGTATGCTTACATAAACACAATTTGTGTTGCTACCACACATCTAGGCTATATGGTATACCAGTCTTGTATATTTAGTCTGTTGATGACTGAAGTTTGCGGTGCATGACTATTGTATATATTTTATATCCCATTCATGAGCCATATACACAACTGAAAATTTAAAAAGTCAAACTCTCAGGAGAAAAAATAGCCAAGCCGTCACAATTTTGCACTAGCAGCAAATGTGTCACTGGAATTACATACTGTGTATTGTGTTCTAGACCAAGGGTCAGCAAGTTTTCCATAAAGGGCTGGGTATACTATTTGTGGGCCAAACTATTTCCGTAGCAACTACTCAGCTCTGCAATTATAGTATAGAAGACTTATAAAAGTCCTAGATTAAGAAATCCTGAAATTTAAAAAATAAATGTCCTATAGTTTAGCTTTTTTTTAGGTTTGGGTTAGCGTTTGGAGATTGATCCTAACTTTTCGTGCTCAAACAGCTTTCTACCCTGGATGGAAAACCTATATATCCAAAGTAACTACAGGTCAGCCCTTTCATTCCTTGCTCCCTTTTTCATAGGTATGTTAGAGGGTTTTGTTCGGTTTTTTTTTAACATTGAATTACTTAATTTTTTACAGGCATATTTCATAATTTGAGAAAAGTAGAGTAAGCAAAATATCTGCAAATAGGACGATTAGTAACAGGCTATTTCATTCTAATGTTTTGCATTACTGTCCAAATGAGAATTGCTAAATGAAGTTTCTTATTCTTTGTTAGTATACTTTAAGTCATTTATTAAATTCCTCATCAAAAATCACAGAGATCATGCATTTGCACCCAAACCAATGAAACAATGCCAATAAACTTTTAAAAATCAATATTTCTGTCCCCTCCTTTCCCCACTCCCCCTCTGTATATTTCCTGAGTAATGTTTCAACCTTGTGTTCTTTGTCCTTAAACATTAACAAATAAATTATAGTATATTTTTACAAAAAGGAATGATATTTTATACAGTTCTCTGTCATTTGCTTTTTTACATTTGTCCGTACATTTTGGATTTCCCTTCAAGTCCATAAATGATGATTTAATGGTTACAGCGTATTTCACAATATGCTTCTACCTGTACCTATTCAGCTATTCCCCAATTGTGATATTTCAAATTGTTAACTCTTTGCGATTTAAAAGTAGTGCTTCAATAAACATTCTTATGTTCATCTTATTTCTATAAAATTATTTGCAGTGTTTTGGTTTCTTAGGTCTTGCTTATAGACAATTTCAGAGGGCAAGAGGATAAAGGAAAAAACTGCAGTTTTCTTATATGTGGTTATGGGAGTATATATACATTCACATTTAACATCTTAATCCACCTAGAATTAATTGTATATGTATTGTATTTGGCGTGATACAGGATGTCAGCTTTTTTCTATCTGGAAATAAAGCTAATATGTCAGAACCAATTATTAAAACTATTTGTCTTTCTCTACTGAATTAAAATATTATTTATCATATATTAAGTGCTCATCCTCAAATCTATTTCTGTGCTCTATTTTCCAGCAGTCTTTTACTTGAAAATTTCAGCAATTTATTACTTGGAAATAAAGATATGTATATTATTAATATGCAGTTTTTATTTGGAAATAGATGTTTCTTCATTAGAATTTCTAAATGACTTTATCCAGTTTCAACTAAAAAACTCATTGGGATTATATCTTGAATCTTAATTTGTTTTAAATACAGAGATCCAAGATGAATTCACAATTGACATTGAGTAGATATTAATTCAGGTATGTTTTGAAATTTCTTTGATAACTTATCCTTAATACCTTTACAAGGTAATGCTTCACAATGCTTACTTAAAATATGCTAGTAATATCTGAAAGTTTAATATCTTTTATTAGGGTATTGATTATAAAGCGATGGGTTCTTCAGATCTCTTATAATCTGCAGGTAAAGTCATATGTCCATCTCACAGTATTTAAATACTAATAAAGATTAGCCCATGTTGCTGTTCAATATAATCCATTTAAATAGGTTTAAATACTGTGAGATGGACATACGACTTTACCTGCAGATTACTTTCTCATTTCGTATTGCAGACCTCATGATGGGTGTTGGGCAAGACTTTTTACCATTTCCCCCCATTTTTATAGGCTGAAGGGCTGATTTTTGCAGATAATTTCTGCTTCATATTTTCATCCCTACTCTTGTTTGTCATAAGAGAAATTATGTATTGCCCTGATGAAATGTGTTAAAGCATATAAATTACCTTCTTTTATTTGACCCTGAATTTCTCACGTTCTGGGGCAGGAAAAAAATCTGTATTGCTAAAAATATGCTAAATATCATCTGAGTCTTCAGGAAGTTGTAATCATTTTGCCGGTGGAGGGTCTTGCCAAAACGTTCATAAAAATGCAATACCTGCAAAGTGTAATAAAATGAGATATGTCTATACATCTATATCACATTTTCTTTATCCCTTCATCCATTGATGAATGGCTTAGGTCATTTTCATACCTTGGCTATTGTAAATAATGTTGCAATGAACATGGGGTGCATATATCTTTTTGAATTAGTGTTTTCATTTTCTTCAGATAAATGCCCAGATTGGCAATGCTGGATCATATGTTAGTTCTATTTTTAATTGTTTGAGGAACCATCATACTCTTTTCCATAGCGGTTGTACCAATGTACATTCCCACCAACAGTGCACAAAGGTTTCATTTTTCCCACATTCTCATGACCTCTTATTATTGTCTTTGTGCTTACAGCCATTCTAACAGGTATGAGGTGATACCTCATTGTGGTTTTGATTTGCATTTCCCTGATGATTAGTGATGGTGAGCATTATTTGTGTACCTGTCGGCCATCTGTATGTCTTCATTGGAAAAATTTCTATTCAGATCTTTGCTTGTTTTTTAATAAGATTATTTATTTATTTATTTGCTATTGAGTTCTATGAGTTCTTTATATGTTTTGGATATTAATCTCTTATTGGATATATGATTTACAAATATTTTCTTTCATTCAGTAGGTTCCCTTTTCATTTCGTTAATGGTTTCCTTTGCTGTGAAGAAGCTTTTTAGTTTGATTTAGTCCCACTTGTTTATTTTTCCTTTCGTTGCCTTTGCTTTTGGAGTCAGATCCAAAAAATCATCATCAAGACTCAGGTCAAGGAGCTTATCACCAATGTTTTCTTCTAGGTATTTTATGATTTCAGGTCTTAATATTCTTGAGTTAATATTTGTGCGTGGATCTACAGCCATGCTACCCTGAGGAAGCCCGATCCCATCTGATCTCGGAAGCTAAGAGTAAGGCCTGGTTAGTACTTGGATGGGAGACCACCTAGGAAGACCAGGTGCTGTAGGTGTAAATAATAATAAATATAATAATAATAATAAATTAAATAAGGGATTGTAAGCTGACAAGGTACTTGGAATCTGTGAGGTCAACCAAAGGTTGCCTCGCCTAAAAAATAAAACATAAAAAATAAAATAAAAATATTTGTGCATGGTATAAGATAGTGGTCCAGTTTCATTCTTTTGCACGTGGCTCTCTAGTTTTCCCAACACCCTGTGTTAAAGAAACTGTCATCTTACCATTTTATATTCTTGGATCCTTTGTCATAAATTAATTGATCATATATGTGTGAGTTTACATCTGGACTGTCTTTCTGTTCCATTAATCTGTTTGGTTTTATACCATACTGTTTTGATATCCTGTGGATGTCTGTTAGATCTAGTTGGTTTATAATGTTGTGCAAGTCCTCCGCTTCCTTGCTGATCTTCTACCTAGTTTTTCTACTTATTATTGAAAATGGTTAGTATTTCACCCTCCTACTCTTATTGTTGAATGATCTATTTCTCTCTTAATTTTTTCCCCCACTTTTAAGTCATGTGTTTTGGTACTTTATTGTTAGATGCATGTGTGTTTCAATTTGTTACATCTTCCTAATGGATTGACTCTTTTATCATTAAAAACTGTCCCTCTTTCCTCTAGTAAAATTTTTATTTTAGTCTGTTTTGACTGATATTAGTATAAGCACTCCAGCTTTGTTGTGGTTGGTGTTTGCATGATATATCTTTTAAAATAACTTTAACTGTTTTCGTATCTTTGAACCAAAAGTGTGTCTCATGTAGACAGCGTATAGTTGGATCTTAAACAAAAATACAGTATGACAATCTTTGTCTTTTCAAAAAATTTTTTCCAGCTTTATTGAGGTATAGTTAACAAAAATTGTGTATATTTAAGATGTACAACTTGATGATTTGATATACATTTTGAAATAATCATAAGCTAATAAACATATCTATCACCTCGCTTAGTTACCATTTCCTCCTTTCCTCCCTCCTTTTTCCTTTTTCCTTCTTTCTTTCCTTTCTTCCCTTCCTGCCTTCCTCCCTCCCCCTCCCTTCCTTCATCTTTTTTTACAGCGTTACTGAAATATAAGACCATTAGTTGCTCATATTTACAATATACAATTCAATGATTTTTTTTCAATTATAGTTGGCATTCAATACTATATTAGTTTCAGTTGTACAGCATAGTGATTAGAGATCTATATAACTCACAGAGTGATCAACCTAATAAATCTAGTACCCCTCTGCCCATTACATATTACAATATTATTGACTATATTCCTTATGCTATTCTTTATATCTCCATGACTATTTTGTAACTATCCATTGGTACTTGTTAATCCCTTTGCCCTTGTTGACCAATTCTTCCCAACCTCCCCTCCTATTTGGTAGCCCTCAAAATATTCTCTATCTATGAGTTTCTGTATGTGTTGTTGTTTATTTTGTTTTTTAGATTCCACGTGTACGTGAAATCGTATGGCATTTGTCTTTCTCTATCTGACTTACTCCATTCAGTACAATTACCCCTAGGTCCATCAAGGCAATAACTTTTTTCCATCTCCTTACTTTTAGTCTGTGTCTTTAAATCTGAAGTGAGTCTCTTGTAGGCAGCATATGTAGGAGTCTTGTTTTCTTATCAATTCAGCCACCCTATCTTTTGGTTGGAGCACTTAATTCTTTTTCGTTTGAGGTACTTGTAGTTATTGCCATTCTTTATTCATGTTTTTAAGACATATTTTTTCTTCTTCTTAAAGAAGTCCTTCCAACATTTCCTGTAATACTGGCTTGGTGGTGATAAACTCCTTTAATTTTTTCTCGTCTGGGAAGCTCTTAATTTGTCCTTCAAGTCTAAATAATAACTTTGCTGGATAAAGTAACTTGGTTGTAGATCTTGGGTTTTCATCACTTTGAATATTTTGTGCCATGCCCTTCTGTCCTGCAAAATTTCTTTTGAGAAATCAACTCCCAGTCTTTTGGGTGCTCCCTTGTGGGTAACTGATTTACTCTTGACACTTTTAAGATTCTCTCTTTGTATTTAACGTTTGGCATTTTAATCATGATGTGTCTTGGCTTGGGCCTCTTTGGGTTCATCTTGTGTGGGACTCTCTGTGCTTCCTAGGGTTGTATGTTTATTTCCTTCACCAGGTTAGGGAAGTTTTCCATCATTATTTCTTCAAATAGGTTTTCAACTTCTTGCTCTCCTTCTCCTTCTGGTACCCCTATAATGCAAATGTTGGTATGTCTGATGTAATTTCATAAGCTCTTATGTTATCTTCATTATTTTGGATTATTTTATCTTGGTAACTAAGCCATTCTGATTGGGTGTTCTCCACTACCCCATTTTCTATAGGAGAGGATTTGATCCTCTGCTTCATCCACTCTGTTGATTCCCTCTAATATACTCTTCATCTCAGATATTGTATTCTTCATTACGGACTGATTCCTTTTTATAATTTCCATCTCCATATTTATATTTTTATCTCTTGTTAAAGTTCTCACAGAGTTCATCTGCTCTTCCCCTGAGTTCTCTGAGCATCCTTATAACCAGTGTTTTGAATCTGGTAGATTGCTTGACTCCATTTTTCCTGGAGCTCTGTTCTGTCCTTTGTTTCCCATTTTGGCTGCCTCTCTACATCTGTTTCTATGTACTAAGCGAAGCTCCTAAGTCTCCCAGTCTTATTAGCATGGCTTTGTGTAGTAGGTGTCCCACTGGCACAGTTCTGAGATGGGTCCAGCTGCAGGCCAAGTTTAACCCCCTCTGGGGCCACTTGGTAAAATTTAGCAAGCAATCCACAGATGCTATGGTATTGCATGAAAAAACAAATTAGCAAATATCCATAGATTAGACACCACTATGAAAATGGTGTCTATGAGCTGAAGCTCTCCCCTAGCCTGTAGAGACTGAGAATCACATTAAATGGGTATGAGGAACAGCTTCATTTTTATCGCATTGCCCTATCCTCCCAGGCCAATACAGCTCTACGCCTAGAAGGCCTCCCCGGGCCTGTGGTTTCTCTAGTGGAAAAAAGAGAATTTAAGATGGACATGTAGCTTCCCCAGTGCTGAGGGATACTTCCCAAGAGGACCACTCAGGTCTCACCTCATGAGGATCACTGGGGAGATGTGTGGAACTCTACCACTGGGCATCAGATAGAGGCTAAGAGGGAGGTGGGGATTACAGCACCCAACACTTAGGTCTTGGCAGACTGCATTCCTGCTTAGAGCAGCCAGTGGCTTTGCCCATCTGCAAAGCTGAGCCACTGCTCCCATCTGGCCAGTGAGCTCAGCTGGCACTTCTGCCTGATTTGGATCCCTAGACCAATGGGCCTTACTGGCCATGGGGCCTATTCTATGGCTCTGCTCGAGGAAGGGAGCAAATTCGCAGCCCTTCCCAACTGCTAAACATAGCCACCAGTCCCACCACAGCAGAAGGCCTGGGTATAGAGGTTCAGTACCCACAGAGCACATCTAACTGTCCAGCCAGGAGTGGAGCAAATTAACAGTACCACCCAATTGCTAAGCATAGCCTTGAGTCCTGACCCTTCAGGAAGCATGACCACAGATGCCTGGCACCCACGGAGCACATCTTACAGGCTACCCGGGCAGGGGAGAAATTCGCAGGCCAACCCAATGGCTGAGCATATCCTCTAGTCCTGTCACTCCAGGAAGTGTGGCCACAGATGTCCAGAAGCTGCGGAGCACATCCTGTGGCCCAACCAGGCAGGGAGCTAACCCAGGAGCCCTGCGCAACTGTTAAGCATAGTCTCTGACCCGGCAAAACCAGGGATCTTAAACAGTGACTCCGAACAGCCTTGGAATCCAGCCTATGGTACTGCCCAGCTGCAGAGCACAGCCTACAACTCCACCCAGCAGTAGATCCTGACCTGTGGTCCTGCTTGATTACTGAACACAGCTTGTGGCCACTCCCAGGCAGGGACCTCGACCAGTGACCCACCCAATAACAGAGCATAGACTATAGCCCTACACAGCCAGGGAACCAACACAATGACCCAGGCCAATCATGGAACAATTTCCAGCCCCACCTAGCTGTGAGGTACAGCTAGAGTCCCTGCCTAATCAGAGGGCCTGGCCAGTGACTTCTCCCAATAGTGAAGCACAGCCAGTGGCATACCTGATCACAAACCCCAGCCTGCAGCCATACTCATCTTTGGGGCACAATCTGCAGTCCCACCTGATCACACAACACAACCTGAGGCCCTGGCCGACGGCAAAGCTTCGTCTATGGCCTCACCTGAACACGGACTCCAGCCGGTGGCAGCAGCCAGTCAGGAAGTACAGCATGAGGCCCCACTGTAGGGAGATAAAGCTCCCCAAATTCAAAAGAGTGCATGGATTATCTCGGGAGGCCTGCTTGCATGAAAAGGAAAAGGCTGGTTCTGTGGAATTCCAGGAAGAAGAAGATTAAGTATAGATAAAGGAAGTGTCAAAGGGAGTATGAAAGGAAGTGTCGATTGTACCTTGATCTTCAGGATGTTACTTTAATTATGTTATCTTGGGAGATCAAAAGGAACAGATTATGTATAAAAAGAAGGATAAGAAATAAACTCGGAGAGACAGTTGTGAGATCTGTTCTCCCTCCTGCACCCTGTCTGTCTTCTCTTTTTTCTCAGTCCCCGCTCCCCCATTCAGGTACCCGGTTTGACTTGGTCGGCTGGCTTCCGACACCCCACCAAACCAAGGTCAATTGCAGAGCAGAGCCTGCCACCCTGCCCAATCATGGAAGCCAACCAGAGGCACTGTCCTATCAAGGAGAACAGCCTGCAACCAGAGGTGTTTGCAGAGCCCAGCTAGTGGCCCCACCTGACCACAGAATATAGGTCACAAACCCACGCAATCAGGGAGCCCACCAGTAGCCCTGCTTGTGTACAGAGCCAAACCAGCGGTCCCACCTAACAGCAGAGCCCAGCAAGTGGCAATCCCATGACCTTAGAGTACAGGCAGTGGTTTCAAACAGGGCTTGCTACTAGAGACCCTAGTAGCAAGCCCTGTTTGTCCATATATGCTACAAATTGTCTAAATCAGCTGGAAAGGAGACCATTTACTCAAGTGTACAGTTACTAACACAAGGATGAAAAGATCAAGAAAAATCAGGTAAGAGTCCTAGTTAAGATGGTAGAGTAGGTGAACATTGTGCTTGTCTCATCCCATGACTGCATTAAAACTGCAACTAAGATGAACGGAAGTACTATAAGAATATAAAAAAGCCATCTTGAGACTAGTAAGACAGGTGAAGACGGGAAACGGGCTGGCCCTGCACCCACGTGTGGGAGTCAAGAATTGAGAGGGACATCTCAGCGGCAGAGGTCCACCCTGAACAGGGAGGGAGTGGCCCCAGCCCCAGACAGGGCTCCCCAGCTTGGAGCCTTGGTGCCAGGAAGAGGAGCCCCCAAAACTTCTGGCTGTGAAAATCAGTTGGGATTCCATCTGTCCTGGTGAGATGGAAGGCAGCTGGAAATTCAGGCATCCTCTTAAAGGGCCTGCACACAGACTCACGCTCCCAGGCATTCACCAGTGAGGGACAGCAACTAGAGAGGTGACACAGACATACAGGAAAAGACTGAGTTGTATGACCACAGGGTGACGGCTGGAGGGAAAGCCACCATCACCCCTGTGTTGAGCCCTCCTCCTGTGTAGCCAGGGGGCTGAAGCAATCTTTCTGTCTTGAGCCCTACTGCACACATTAAAATGTGAATTTTCATTGGCCTGGTGAGCCCTGCTCACTGCACCCTGATGACTCCCTGGGACTCTGTCCCACCAAACTTGCACACCACCAGAGGCTTTTTCTCTGCTGGCAGGAAGCCACTGTTGGCCTGCACTGCAGTTTTTCTTAGACAGCTCTTGGGGGTCTGCAGGTCCCAGGCAGGTGGTGGCTGGCCTTGGTGGGCTCTGAGACTTACGGAGTGGCCCCAGGCTCAGCACTGGCACCAAATCTGAATCTGCATTAATCCACTGAATACAAGTCACCTAACGCTGGTGACTCCCTGAGACCCCCACCCTAATCAACTCTCATGCCACTTGTACCAACTGAGGCTCTTTCAGTGGCTGAGCTTTATGGATGGGTAGCAGGTGGTGGCAGGCCTATGGAGTCCCTCGGCCTTTTGCTAAGCTGCCCCAAGCCTGGTTTTGGTGATGACCAGCCTCGATTCACGGCATGGCTTCTCCCACATACCTCCAGGTCCAGCACAGGCAGTGACCAGCCACAGATTGCTTTGGAGCTCCTACCAGAGATTCCTAGACCAGTCACAGGTGGTGGCTGACCTTTGACTGCACAGGAGTCCCTTCCAAGAGACCCCGGAACCAGCATACCCAGTAGCCAGCTTCAAACCATAACAGAACACCACCCAAGTAGCCCCACAAGTGACACATCCAAAGGGTGGTCTTGGCAGGCACCAGAGCCTGCTGGGATGTATTCCACTCCATGAGATCAGCTCCTGCGCAGCACTTTGTGTGCTGTGGTTGTGGCCGATCCTCACAGTAAGCCTAAGGGCCAGTCCCACCTACGGATGGGCCAACAGCAATCAAGGCTAAACTACAGCAGGAGAGTACAAAGAACCCACACAAAGGACACTCCTGGAACATACAGCTTAGGTAATCAGGGAGACTGTGCCACTCGGCCCCACAGGACACCTACTGCATAAGACCACCCTGCCAAGACTGGGAGACATAGCAGATCTGCCTAAGACATAGAAACAAAGACAGAGAAACACAGCATGAGGAGAAAAAGAAACACGTC
>NW_024351567.1:20452-26054 GCF_902729225.1 Pteropus medius | reverse complement strand
AACACTCTGCTTTTCCGGGGACCTTGACGATAAGCCTCTTGACAGGCGTGCGGGATGTTTTGGGGACTTGGTGACCTCACACGACCCCACACCTGGTGAGGGTTGGGAGTGCGGGAGACGGGGGGACTGTCTACGATTGTAACTGACCACCCGCGCGCTGGACCAAGCGGCCCCTGCCTGAGTGATGGCTTTGCACGAGGACACCGCACCGCACTCGATTGCTCCTGGAACGCCTCGAGGGTCTACGCCCTCCCGGAGGAGCGACCTCGGGCTCAGGACCGATGCCCTGGGGTCTCCGTTTGCTCCTGCATCTCGCGATGTCCAGCCCGTCACCCCTGGGCCGTGGACCAGCCACTGGGAAGCCAACGCCCGGACTCAGAGCAGGCCGTGCGGGGGCGCAGAAAGCTCTGGACGAGCATGTCGCTCAAACAGCTTGGAGATGGACCGCCGCCCATCTGTGCTTTTCCCCTCTCCCAAAAGGGTCCACCATCCAGTTACTCATAAGGGACAGAGCAGACCATGGAGGCAGAGCGGGCTGAGCCTGCGCAGCGAAGCCACGGTGCTGACCACAGGATTCGCCTCTGCCCAGAGCTTCGCGGGGGCTGGGCTGGCGGCCGGCCCTGTCTCCACATCTCCCGCAAACCGCAGCTCTGCCCCCTGCTTCTCGCAAGACCTGCCACCTCCCTAGAAGCAGAAGCCCCTGCAGGTGTCTCAGTGCGGTCCCCGTGGGGGGGGGGAGGTCCATGTGACCGTGAGCACTGCCAGCGTCTCGCCAAGGACCCCAGGCTCTGGGCAGCAGGCTGTCTCGCCCCCTCTGCCCCAAGCAGCCCCACACCGCGCCCCTCATCCCGGCGCACCCTGAAGCAGGATGAAGAGGAAGCGCCCCGCTCCTGGCCTCTGAAGGCCGAGTGAGTTTGACTTCCTCACGCTTTCCAGCCTGAAATTCCTGCCTCCCCCACCCCCGCCCCACCCCGTGCCCTTGGCTGGAGTTAGAATACTAAAAAATCCAAAAACAAATGCCTCATCCATCCGATGGATTGCCCTTTAAATCCTACAAGCTCCACGGGTTCCTGACAGCAGCAGCTCGGCGAAGGTCCCCACCCTCCCAGCAAGCTGAACCCCGGTATCCGGCAGAGAGCCTGCCACACACAGCTCACTGCGCATTGGGGCGTCGGCAGCTCTGACGATTGTGACCAGTGACCATGAAACTGGGGGGAAACCCTTAATCATGCGTCGAGAAAACCCCATCTCGGCAAGGTGTCCCCTCCCCCGCCGAGGAAAACCACGCAGTTGAGTTTCACAGCTGTTCTTGCTGGCGCCGGAAAAGCCGCAGAGCTCGTGCGTTAACGTACAGACAGGGAGCTTAGAAAATCCAACGTGTCCCATCCTGCTACCGCGTCGCCCAGCAGGACGGGCCGCTTCTCAGAGGCGGGGGACACACCCAGACCCAAGGCAGGACACAGAGCTCCTTCTGCCGCTGCCTGCCGCACCCCGGCGCCTGCAGCTCCCACATCCAGACCCCCACATTGCTCGTCCGTCGCCCCCCGGCCCCCTCCATGCGGGTGCTGTTTCTAAGCCAGCCCGGCGAGCTGGCGACCTTCACTCCCTCGCAGACAGAAACGCGGCCCCGCTCACCTCCCTCCCAGAGCAAAGCCGGCCTTACCTCGGGCAGGGATCAGGAGACACAGGACGGCGACCCACAGGGGCCCCCAGCGGCTCGCCATCCCCATCACCGTCGTCTGCGGCCCGAGCAGAGGACCTCAGAGGCTGCCTCGGCCGAGCAACTTGGGACAGCGGCCACCGCGCCCTGGACGTGTCGACTTCTCCTTTCCCAGCTTGGAAGGGAAGAGAGGGCCGTGGCTTCCAGCGGAAACTGTGAACCCAGCTGCAGTCCCCACGGGGCTCGGCGCTCGGATTCCAAACGCCACGGCCGGGGCCTCCAGGGACAAGTGCGTGTGTGCACGCCGAAGACCGGCCCTCGGCGACGCGCCCGCAGCTGCGGAGGCCGAGCCTGGGGACGACGGGGAGGCAGGCGGGCCCCGAGCACCAATGGGCGCAGGAGGCAGGCCCGCCTGCCCGCCGGCTCCCGGGCTGCCCGTGGGCGTGGAGGTGTGGCCGCAGCACAGATGCCAGCCCCGAGCCCGGGGGACGGTCCCCGCCCACGGGCCTCCCCAAAAACCGTCCTGAGTGGCTGCCCAGCATGGGACACGCCCACGTTCCTCCGAAAGGCTAAGGCGGTCACCTGGGGGCGGCTTCCCAGCAGCCACACGGAGGTGCGCAGAGGGACAGGGCGGCCGTCACGCAGGTCGATGCCGGCGCCACGGGGCCCGTCACCGCTGCTCAGCCACTCGGCGGCGGGTGACACGGTCGGAGATGGAAGTCGAAATAATCAACGGCTGGGCCCTGGCCACGACCGGCCGTGAGCCCCGGCTGAAAGCCCGGCGCCCGTCGGGGTCCACCTGACTTACGCAAACGCTCCCCTTCCCGGCTGTGTTTTGACTCCGACCCGCAAAAAAGGGAAACACGATGAGCATCCGTTATGGACGTCGGAAGCGCTTTACGTAAGGGCCAAGAGTCTACATCTGCCATGTGAAGAGATCTGGCCGATTCCGACTCCACACCTTTTCAGTTTCTCGTCCTATTGTTTTTATCCTCCCCAGGTTCTGTGATGGGGTCTAATTTATCCAAGTTCACACAGTGATCGGCTCTCGGAAGCTACTCGTTCACGGCGCTGGGGAAGATTTAAAAGCCTAACGTGCTGAAGGCTTTGAACTCCACCTAAGTGAAATAAATAACTTCCTGACAGAGTAAAAACATGAATCTGGATGAGAAAGAGTTTCTACATCCTCACAGAGGCCGGACCGAGGGCAAAGCGACCTCAGAGGAGAAATGAGTCTTGCTGCTTCCCGCGTCTTCCTGTGTGTCCTCCAAGTGATGTAAATTACATTTCCGCTCAGTGGGGAAAACAGGTTACTCAGTCAAGTGTTTGAGAGTAACAGGATTATGCCGCGGCTGACTTGCGGGGGTGGGGCTGTTTATACACGATAATTTCTTTGTCATTCCTTGCACAAAAACACACTCCTGGGGATGAACCATTTGAACGTTCAAAAAGAGAAAAAAATATTAAAAGAAAGTAGTAGATTAATAAAAGTAATATCGGTATGGTCGGTGGTTGTCCGTGACAGAAAGCCCAGGCACCTGCCACTCACTTCACTGCATAAACATAACGAAGGTAGGAATGGGGGGAAAAACACCACTTCCACGGCCAGAAGGCTGAGGATAACGTGGCAAAGCTCGTTTGCTACGTATTCCACAGTCCAATGGCACAGTCTTTAATATGTAAAGAGTTCCTACAGATCAATAAGAAAAAGGACGAGTAACACAGACAACGGTGAGCACAGGGCACATGCACATGGCTCTCCTGGAAGAATGCAGATCTGTGCTGCACACACAGAGTCTCAAACTCACTCTTAAGGGTTGACCGGATATACCATATTTCAACGAGCAGCCTGGTGACTGTCCCGATGTCTGCAGGGCTGCGAGGAAGGACACTTGAGGCACCGTGGGTGGCGCCATTGAAGAGCACACGCCCTGTGCCCTGGGACGATGGCCCAGTGTCTGTGAAAATCAAATACGCACAGACCCTTTGGCCCAATGAACACCATCTCGGGCACCTGTGGGACACACACACGTGCACAGGTCCACGGTAATAGACACGCACGTGTGCACGGGACACGCACACATGCATGGGTCCATGGTAATCTGTTCCCACAGATGTGCACTGCAACGGCGTCTTCATGGCAAAAACGTGGCCACAGCTACAGTTGGTTGCTCACAGACCTTGTCGCCTTGATTTGTAACAAATCCTCGACTGTGTCACCATCTCCCGTGAGCCCTTCAATCCATGCTTTTTTTCCAGATTTCGAAACACAACGGGACTGTTTTCTCTACATTAAATTTTCACAACGAAGAAGCAACGCAATATTTTCGCCAAGATATTTAATGATGTGACAAACCACCTAAATGAAACTTGACTTTCCAAAAGGCACGTTTTGGGTAAAGTCCTACTTCTTTTTATGCGACGTGAAGGTAACATGAGTCTAGAAAAATGAACACGCCCCCTCCATAAAAAACAAGCCCGAATGACGTGTTTCTTAAAATGTATAGATTTATTTTTGAATGAGTCATAATTCCATATACTTTCAAAAAATACGCATTCTTTCGCTATTCTCTTGTTTATGTAAAAGAGACCAGTACGGTTAGAGTACACTTGCGATGCTTATAAAAGTGTCAACATTATTGAGAGGGCAACAAGAGATTTTTACGCATTTTGAAGTTATTATTATAAAGCAAGTGGGCGTGCACAGGCTGACCCCCGACGGCCCTCCTCAATGACCGATTAGCGGGGAAGGTACATATTCTCTGCTACTTTTGCATCCCAGGTGCCATCTGCTGGTTAGCAATGGGACTCAGGTTTGTGGGCTAAACCCAGCCCTTGGGCACTGGTCGACCGTGTCACCTGACGGATGACAGAGATGTGCGTGATGTCTGTTACATACTCTAGAACCGAGAATGTCACGCCCACCGCCGTACACAGTGGCGCACAGTAGGTGTGTGTTGCGTGAAGCTGGGACACATACCCAGGGCGTCTCCAAGATTGTTTTACCTTGTCTCATGGACTCGAAAGTCATTACACTAAGGGTAACCGAAATGCCGAGAGAGCCACGTCGGTCCCTGTTGCTACCTTGGGAGTGAAGCTCTGGACGCTTGCAGACAAAGGGAGCCAGCGCAGTGGAAGGGTGGGGGTGGAGTCGTCTACGGGAGCGGGGCCGCCTCCGACGCCCGCCCTGCGAACTACCAGTGGTACTGGCGAGCTTCAGAGTGGGAAAGACCCAGAGACCATGGACGCCTCCAACCCGACCCTCTCCTCCAACCTGGTGGCTCGTGGCGGCTGGCCACACAGGTGTGATAACGCCCCACCTTCGAACGGGGACAGACTCGCGTGACCTCTGGCTTTGCTGACAAGCAGGGGCTCTTCCCGACACGATCGGCGGTGAGATTGAGTATCCCCCTCACAGGAACACCCGGCGGTGCCAGGAGCGTTGTTAGCACGCCTGGGCCGGAGGAGGGACGTGAAAACCGCCCACGTGCTACTGGAGACAGGCGAGTGGGTGAGGGCTACCCCGTCCGCAACATCGACCGCCGACAGTGTTCAGATGGACACAAAACTGTCAGCAAAGCCCTCCCCGAGCGTTTCTACACCAGCCTCACAGCACGTGCGCTGCCCAGATGGGAAAATGCCTCCGATGGCGGACGGTCCTGCCGGATTGCAGGAGGAGGTGTCTGCTTTCGGTCCTGTGGGCAGTGAGATGCGGGGGTTCTCTGCCGCTCAGGGGTTTCACCCCTCAGGGACGGCGAGCCCTCACACCGAGGCCGTTAAAACGTTTTGTAGAGATGGTGCAGACACTCGACACATTTGTAACATCCACCCCCACGGAAGAACGAAGGGGAGTATCTGAATGCAAGGAGTATCTGATGCAGGGAGCATCTGGAGCAGGGGAGTATCTGATTCAGGGGAATATCCGGTGCAGAGGAGTATCTG
>NW_024351567.1:0-19452 GCF_902729225.1 Pteropus medius | reverse complement strand
CTGAATGCAGGGGAGTACCTGATGCAGGGAAGTATCTGGTGTAGGGGATTATCTGGTGCAGGGGAGTATCTGACACAGGGGAGTATCTGAATGCTGAGTACTTGTCCCAAATGTGACAAGTGACAGCAAAAGGGCCAAGAAAGTGAACCCCGGGATGATGAGCGAGCACTTCGGTGATCACCTGTCGTACAGCCCCAGAAAAGGCGCCTTGGGATCCAAAGCTCCCGCGGCAGAGCCTTCTTTGAAAGCAGGTCAGTAAAAAGTACATGGTTTCTATTTTTTTATTATTATTCTTCGTCTGGTGTAAAAATATCCTAACAAACCAAAAGAAATTTGGAGGAGACTAATCGAAGGCTCGTCTCACTTTGCAAAAGTATCAACGCTAAGGCAAGTTTCAGACGTGTTCGATTGGCCTGTCACTGGTAAACGGCTCAGGCTTTGTGACATGTGAATGACGGGGACTTTGGGATGCTTGGGTTTTCGCATCACGGGGGGACCTGTGAGGGCCTCGGAGGGAGTGACTGCGACTCCCCTCTGGATTGCTACAGAACCCATCGAGTCCTTACCACCTTCCCAGCGCGGGGACAAGCAAACCACATCTGAAGGTTAAAGGGCAGAATCCAGCTTGAGCCAAGGCAGGGTGAGGCGGGGCTGTTGCAGGCGGAGCCGGTCCGGGCGTGGCGGGCTCTGCCCACCCGCAGGCATTCTTCGGAGGCGCAGCCGGCCAGCCTTGTCGTCCTGCTCTGAGTCCACGGCTGTTTCGCCTGCCCAACCTGCTATTTCTCCAGAAGAGTCTGTTGAACTGCCAAGGACAGAGAGACGAGACGAGATTGCACGAGGCGTCGCCGGGGCCCCCAGCGCGCCCGCGAACCCCCGCTCCTTCCGCGTACCAGAAGCACGGACTCCGTTTCTACGTAAGATAAATAAATGGACCCCAAACGGCTCGGGGACCGGAAAACCTAACCGGCTAGAAAAACAAATAAAAAAAATCAATCAACCTGACCGTGCGACGCAGTTGTCGGGATTAAAAAATAAACACCTCCGGAAACGCAGAAAGAAAGCGAAGGAGGGCGTTTCCTACTCGTGACTTCTCTGAGAGTAAAAAAAAAATCGCTGTGACCAACCCCACGTCGGAAGAGATTATTGTCTCGCGAGGGTCCTCGGTTTTCGTTAACGTAGAATGGTTCGGGGCTAAGATTTTCTGATCGGTTCATTTACTTTTTAGAGATGTGTTTTACACTTTGGGCGGTTAAAGACGATAGGTCATTTTAAAGATCTTTCCTCAGTTTCAAACAGCAGCGAACACTAACTTTCTAAAAGTCGCCATTCTTAGAATTCTAAATCCTTTAATATTTCCTTTAAAATGTTTTCCATTCCATAGGCGTGTCACTCAAATAAATATCACCTGTTTGGGGGAAATGGGCAGCCCCTAACATATACGTAAGTACAAGAAAGACACACGCACATATACGTGCACACAATTTTTTCCCCACCATACTCAAAAGCGGCCCTAATCGTAAAACTCCTCCCTTGAGATCTGAATAGTTTCCATGATTTAAACAATTTCCTCTTGCCCTGTCTTTGCCTTGGAGAAGGAAGGCTTTGTCAAAGTGACCCCAAAACATGACACAACATTGTGTCCCTAAAGACGCACGTGGATCTTTGCTGGACGGCGGCCAGCTGCCGACGTCTGGGCCGTGCATCAGCGGGGCACTGGGAAAGTGACCGTGACCGGCATTTTCAAGAGAGTCTTAGGCCTACATAGGTCTCACAAGAAGCCTCGAGCCCTGGGAAGCTTAAACACCGTCTCCTGCGCGAACCCCCTCGAAAGCCACGGGAGATAAAGGACCCCGGGGCCTCGACAGCGCACGGCTGGTGCGGACGGGGAGGCCGGACAGGGGGCACCGCGGGGCCAGCCGTCCGTCGCCGCCCCTGCTCACCCACCGGGTGGTTCTGCGTTGGTGCCGCGGTGGTTTTCCATGTTCATCTCGCCCTGGTCCGCTGAAAGCAAGCACAGGACAGCGCCCCGGTCAGTGTGGAGCTCACGCGCCCCGACGTCCCACCACCCGCTGCCCAACACGGCCGCAACGGCTGAGCGACATGGTCTGTGTGTGATGAATATTCCTCGCCTGGCACCCCCTCCCGCCCCCGCGAACGGAGACCCCCGTGAAGGCGCCTGGCTTCGAACATTCAAAAAACAAGAAGAAAAGGCAGCCCAAGAGGAGACGGTTTGGAGGGGCCCGTGAAGGCTTCGCACGGCGGCGACCGCAGATGTCACCGGTGTTCCCGGCGGGGCAGGAAGTGGGTTATTGACACTCAGCACATTGAAAGGCAACGGCCACGGCCTGAAACCCTCCGTGTGCTCCGTGAGCCGTGCTTATAGGGCAGCCCTGTCACCACGGGGCTTCTCCAAAACCCCCTAACTCCGGCCCGGGGGGACCGCGTTTGGTCGCAGCTCCCACGGCTCGGACGAGGCCCACACCTTCCAGAGGGAGGAAGCACGCGGACACTTCTGCAAACCGCAGATGCCAGCACCTGTCCCCAATACCGTGTGCCCCAAACGGGATGACAGGCTCCAGGAGGGTAGCCGCCCATGCCATCTGCTTCAGCCCTAAAGACTTAAAAGGCCAGGCACATATATCAGAATAATTAAAGCCAGTCACATGCTTTATTTCGGGTGGGGGGGGGACAGGGGACGGTCTAGGAACTGTGTGTGGCTATCTGATTAAGGACACGAACTGTGCCTTCAGCCGAGGGTGCGGGACATTTGTGCATATGTGCAACATGTGCTTGGAGCCATGTCTAGGCTCCGGGGACGCTGACCAGCATGGCCCAACCTTCGGGTCACACGGAGGACTGATTCTTAAAGGCACAGAGAGATTCTGTGCAGACCCAGCCCCGGGCTCACAGGCTTCACTGGATCAAAACCGAGACACCTATAGACACACCCTGCATCGAGCTGCAGGGCCGTCACGTGACTGCTGTCACGGCCATGAAGCTGGCAGATGGAGGTGACCACAGCCACAGGGAGGGACAGCATTGAGAATTCTCCACCTACGCCCCCATTCGCCGCCCATCCTAACCCCGAAACACGAAACTCAGCCTCAAAATCACCACTCTGCACGCTTCACCGCAGCACAAGATCAAGATAACGAGACGCACTTCTATGCCCAGAGAGGACGGGACCAGATGTGGAAGCTGGAAAAAGACCCAGTGACGGTTCGGTGCTGGTAGGAGCTACGCCAGGATGCGAGAATTCTCGGGGGCCAACGAGACGCCACTGCCCCCCACCGGTCACCCGATGTCGACGTCATAAAGTCATGACATGTTTAGGTTATTCCTAAACACGTGGATTCTCTGCCTCCCTGAAGACCGAGAAGTTCACATATTTGTAAAAACTAATTAGAGAGAGAGAGAGAGAGAGAGACTTAGAAACTGCTTTGGGGAAAACGGAATGATCAATGCACCACGAACATCGACGGCCAGTGGAATCCGAGGGCTCAGGTCCGATCGGCGGGGTCAAAGGTCCAGGACACGGCAGAGACGCACTGGGCGGGGACGAAGCTCGTTCTCACGCGGGAGCCGCCCGCCCCGCGGCTTCCCGTGCCGTTTAATTGCAAAGGGCGATGTCGGCATTTGTCTTCCTTTCCTGAAGCTCTGAGCGTCCGTGCGTCCGTGGAGGAGGGAGGAAACCTAGACGCGTCCGGGGTACGACATGAAGTCGGGCACGTTCTCGTCCCCGAGACACTCCACTCGCACGAGGGAGCGGACGGTACATGCCAGGGGGGCTTTGGCTCTGCGTCTTAGTGGCCGGACGGGCGGTGATCCCGCGGGGGGGATCGGAGGCCCGCCCGGGGTGCTCGGCGCCTCCCTAGATTTTCGGTTCGTCTGAAACGGGAACTCGAGAAAGAGACAACGGACGTAAAGCTCTGACGGGCTCGTCCCGGGGGGTGGCGGCTGCGAGCTCTTAGGAAGACGAGCGAGCGGTTCGTTGGGATCGAACGTGGGATCTCGGCCCGAAGTGAGAGGGAGGGAGGGAGGGAGGAAGGAAGGAAGGAAGGAAGGAAGGGACCCACCAGTAGCTCGTTTCACTAAAGCCTCCAAAAACAGCCACACTGGGAAAAGTGACCGGACGACCAGGGAGAACCCGCCAGCTCGGGCGCAGCGTGCAGCTCCCCTCACGTCCCGTGACCAGCCAGAAGCCGCGCTCTGTCAAAGCAGGTCCTTCTGCTGCCTATTGCCCATCGCGTGACCCAGTCCCCTGAAGCCAACACGCAGAGACACACGCCCCCCGGGAGCCACGTTCCGAGCGGCTGCCACGGCCCAGCACGAGAACGCGCTGGATCTCTCAGTCCGAAGGCAAATCTTTAAGAAAACGGGACGGACTTGTCCAGTTTCGCTGGCCGTGCATATTTTTTTCCGCATAGTCGAGCACGACACATGACATTCAAAGACCCTTGCACGGACTTAGACCCCGACCGACAGCATGCGATCGACGCTTCTCGCCCGGCGCTGGGAAAAACGCACACGCTTCGCCCACGTGTCGAGACGCATCTCGAAGCAGATTCAACAGACAGGACGGAAGTC
The DNA here is from genome assembly GCF_902729225.1 of Pteropus medius. NCBI lineage: Eukaryota > Metazoa > Chordata > Mammalia > Chiroptera > Pteropodidae > Pteropus > Pteropus medius. The sequence goes on along the minus strand of NW_024351567.1, from coordinate 14,865 downwards.
GAGAGAATGAAAAATCCTGGAAAACCACACTGCAGAATCGGCCAGTCTCGTACAACAAGTGTCCCCAACTCCACGGTTTCCGTAGGAACCGAGGTGCGTGGCGGCCACGTCTCTGTTAGGAAATCTGCAACTCGCCAGCACATGGGCTTAGAGGACCAACCCATGACACAGCCCTGCACGACCCCAAGACTCCCGGGAACCACACACGCAAGATCCATTTGATACCGCAGGGCCGAACCCGGCAGGACCTGTCCACGTAGTGAGACAGACGCTTACTCTTCCCCGTGAGGGTCTTGGGGTGGCTACGAGAACAGCGGCTCATGTTCTTTGTGTTAAACGCTGGGCGTTTTACGGCTGGAGACGCGAATGCCTCATTAACCGCCGTCCGCAGGGCTGGCATTTCCCGTCGGGCGTGGTACGTGAGCTCGGGGTCACGGACCCCGTGAAAACTGGGAAGACAATGAAGATTTAACGTCGCCCCTGACGCTAGCTTGGCCTAAAGGCATCAAAGACGGTGGGACAGCCTCTGGGCGCGTGGAGACCCCCAGCGGCACCGCGGCACCCCAGAAAGCCACGAGAACGGTCCGCGGCCACAGAACCGTCCGGGGTCCCCCGGCGGACTTCAGAGCACGCCGCGAGGGGCGCCCCGCTTGCCCTCCCCCGGCCACCGCCGCGGGCCCCTCCTGCCTGACGTCAGGCTGAGCTGAGCATCTCCCGCGAGGGAGGCAGATGTCACCGTAAAGGACGGAACCCCTGCTCATGTAGCCCGTCCGCCAGCGCGAGGAGAACTTGAGAGGTGACAGAGAGGGACGGTGCCTTCGCGTCTCGCTGCCCGTTCTATCGGCAGCTCTTTGCCGGGCACGTCCCCAAAGTCCGTCATGGGTCCACTCGGCAGCGCCGCTGCTCGCCCTGCGGCCGGACGCCCCCGGGTGGAAAGCCCCCCATTGCAAGTGGGAGGCGATGCCTTCAGGCTCCCCGCACGGCACCCCAGGAGCGACGTACACACCGCAGCTTATTGCAGGTGGAAACCCGAAGCTGCATGGGACTGTCCGCCTCGGGCTAGCGGTGGGGTCCGCGGGCCGGGGACGGGCAGGACGCACGCTCACAGGCGCCAGGAGGCTCCTCCGTGCAAGATGGGCGCCCAGTCCACGGGACCCTGTCCCCTTGTCCCACAAACCACGTCACAGCCTCGTGAGCCCCGCAGAGTGAAGGCTGGATCCAGACAGAAACCAGTGTGGTGGCCCCACGGCCATCAGTCCCGTCCTGACCACGACTATGACGATGACAGTGACTGTACGGTCGTCAAGGAAGATGCATCGATCGCTCTGGGTACCCGTCCTTCAGCGCCGGCTCCCTGCCAGGCGGCCGTCAGCACCTTCGCTCACGACCTCCGAATCATCACAGAAAGTCCACACCTCCCGGCTTGCACGTCCTCCCTCGACAGATGTCAAAGCCGCGGCCGGAGTCCTTGGTCCCCGACACAGCTCTGCACAACTGGGCACGGGCCACGTGGGGACAGAAGCCGACTCTGACTCCTGCGGCCTCGCGGCTCCACGAAGTAGCCGTCAGCCGCCGGACGGAGGTTTGGCACCGAGCTCAGTGGTGCTTTTCTTAAGTTTTGTTGTGTTTTTGGTTTTTTGGGTTTTTTGTTAAAGAAAGCAGAGTTTTTAAGGTAGCAAAGCGCAGGGGAAAGGAAGCAGCAACGGTGACGACCTTACCGTTTTCTTTGAAGCAAAACTTCTTTTTCTGGTAGGCGATGAAGCTGGAAATCGCTCCAGCCACGGCCACCACGACGGCCCCAATGATGCCAGGGACCACCCCGGGGGCGTCATCTGTGGGGAGAAGCACGAGGCCTCGTGATGGGGCCAGGCACGGGGAGACGCCAGGCCCGGTGGCCGGACGCCCTGCGCACAGGACGGAGCCGGGGCTGAGTCCCAGGGTGGCCGTGCAGGGGACCAACTCTGAGCCCCTCCAGCGCCCAAACGCAGCCTCTGATCCTGCACATGACACCCGGAGGCAGCCCCACCGCCCGGCCCACAGGGGTGTCTCCTTCCTGTACCCCAAAAGTCCCAGGCAACACCGCAGCTCGTCCCGCTGTGCGCCCCGGGTCCCGCGCCATCATCGGTTCCCAGCACAGCGTCTCACGCTGTCCCTCCCCGTCCCGTGAGCAGCGCACGGTCCCCACGACCGCGCTCGCGGACGGGGACACGTGCTCCGCCGGGAAGGCGCCGGCTGCGCAGACCGGGGCCCGCCCCGCGGCCGCACGCGGGGACACGGCCGGCCGTGCACGCCCTCTCTGCACCGCGCGGCCCGCAGGCCGGGGACCCGCGCCACGCACCCTGGTCCTTGCCGTCGTGCCTCTGGTCTCCGCCTCCGCCGCCTCCTCCGCCGCCGCCTCCGCCGCCTCCCGCTGCAAGACAACGAGGCTTCCTGAGCGGCCGCATCAGGACGATCCGCGGCGAAGAAAAACCCACGCCCAGGGCCGGCGCCGGGGACCCCGGCTTGTGAAGCGACCTTCACGGAAGACGCCACGGCACGGCGAAGGCCGTTAACATCACGGCGTCCCTTTCCAGGGCCGAGCGGGATGCCCCCGACACGCCGAAGGTATTCTGCGTCTCCCTCCCGTTTCCCAGAAGCCTCGGTCACACGGGCCGTGCACGCTGGGCCACAGGAGGCCCACCGTCCCGCGGGTCCTGAGGTGCCCCAGGGACTCTGTCCCCTCTCACTGGGCTCGGAGACAGCCCAGGACAGGACCGTGCAGCCCGCCCGAGACCCTGCGCAGGGCCTCGGGGAAACCAAGGTTCACTCCTGTTCACTCCTGAGACACACACAACACATCACGACAGAACCATCTGTGCACGTGCTAAACACGTGCAAGTGCATTGTGAGTAGTGCAAGCGTAGTCTATATTTCATCTTCTTTATTTGCTCTGTTTCGAGATTCTTTTGGACCCTGCTCCGACCTCCGAGTTTCAAGGCAGAGGCAGGAAAACCTAGTATCACTGTAATGCCGCCAAGTGTCATGTGGGCAGGTCACCTCCATTCCTTCTGAGGGCCTCGGTTTCCACACTCATTAGTTATGCGACACCACACAGGCCACCAGCAGCACAAGATCGTCACAGACGACCTAGGCGAAAGGGTCCATCGGCGGGTGCCTGGCCAGTTCCAGCCGCCCCATCCTGGAGGGCAGGAAGGACCTGCTCCATCCGTCAGGGAGCAGCATCCCCCGGGGCAGCCTGGACCCGCGACGTCTGTGCAAACACCAGAGCTCAGAGGGAGAGGGACAAGCAGCCCACTGCGACCTCTCTGGCTGCCAGGACTCTGTGACTCGGCAGACCAGGTAGGCGGCAGGTGATGGACAGAGAGAACACACAGAGAGACAAACCACTCTACCTCCACCTGAAGTCCCGTCCACGAGGTCGGAATCCGAAAATCCACCTGGGGAGGAAAAACAACAGTGTCACCTGGCACGTCTGAGCCGTCGAACCAGTCTCGATGTCTTGAAGGAAAAGAGAACAGCCTTAGACCCCGCGAAACCTTCCAAATATGGCCCTGCACCGGAATCCCCTTTCTACCCTAAAACTCCTCAAATTGGTCTCGCCCGAAACCCGGCTACGGCCCCCAAAAAAGTGGACGCCGAAAGAAACGAGAAGGGGGTACCTGTTGTTCGCGTGGACGTAAATATAACCATCCCAAAGGGCTCTATTGAGGAGAAATCGATGGCACTAATGACCGTCACTGTCCAGCGTCCCATAGGGAGCGCTGTGCTCTGACCGCGCCTCGACTCGGGACCCAGCCCCGTGACCAGGTGACTCACTGAGGGCACCAAGACGTTAGCCAGACGGGACACGCCCGGATGGCTGAAAATCTAATCAGTGGGGGAGGCGGGGGACAGTTATTTTTTTCTGACACACACTAAAAAGTTTTTTTTTTAACCTTCACAAATGCAATTTGGGAAACTGCATTATTGACGAACTGCTAACAGAGTCCAATTTTCTTTTTTTTTTACATTAAAAAAAATTTTTTAATTTTTCGATTACTTTGATATTCGATATTATTTTATACTAGTTTCGGGCACATAGCATCGTGGTGAGAATTCTGTATAATTAGCAGCGATCGCCGTGGTAAATCGAGTGCCCACCTGGCGGCACACCTAGTTATTACGGTGTTACCGACTCCGTTGCGCTTTATGTCCGTGTGACCGTTTTGTAGCTGCCGATCTGCCCTTCTTAATCCCATCCCCGCTTCCAAGACCCATCAGTTTGTTCTCTGTGTCTATGAGTCTGTTTCTGTCGTACTTGTTTATTTTTTTCTTGAGATTCCAGCTATAAGTGAGATCATATGGGATTTGTCTTTCTCTGTCTGACTTCTCTCAGTCAGCACGATCCCCTTTCTACCCTAAAACTCCTCATGTCCACCCATGTTGTCGCAAATGGCGACATTTCATCCTTTTTCATGGCCGAGTAATATTCCACGGTGTCCATGAACCACCTCTTCTCTCTTCGTTCCTCTATTGATGGACTTTAAAACAAAGGCTCTAACAAGACACAACGAAGTACCCGGGGATCCCTTTCCAGGTATTTATCTGAAGAAACCCAAGACACAGGCTCCTCCTCCACGTTCGAGGCAGCATTGTTGACAGAAACCGAGGTTTTTAAAGCAGCCTCTGCTGGGTTCAGCCCTCCTGCCCCATAAGGACGCATTCACACGGGCAGGTGGTAGGACGTGAAGGACACAGGAGGAAGAACGCTGTCATGCCAGCTGCGGTCACCCAGACAAGCGAACCGCAAACACAGGAGAGCCAAGCCCAGGGCAGCCCGGCCCAGCCCAGGCTCCTTACACGTCATACGCTTTAAAATTTTAAGCCTCCCAATTTGGGGATGGCTGTCTGGATGTGTTAGGTGATGATGTCTCGCTGACACACATCGAATTTAATCCACCTGTTTTACAGAACTTATCATGACTAACCAGAGTTTAATTCCAGAAATGCAAACGGACACTTTACATGTCGACGCCCTTCAACATAAGTCATGATATTCATGGGTTGAAAAGAAGGGCAAAAAGACAATCTACTTGGATGACCACGCGCATCTAATAAAATTTAATATGTATGCCCGTTTCGGAAAACTAAGTGAACTAGACTAGAACGATATTTCCTGAAATGAATCTCTTTTTCTTTAAAAAAAAGAAAAGAAAAGAAAAAAATACACAACTTTTTTCATATAAAGTGGAGCATGACTTGTCTCCTATTTTAAAGTTGTCTTGGGTTTTGTAGCCAAGGCAAAATGACATAAAAACAAGTAACTTGCACGGAAAATAATATAAACGTAAGAAAGGGGAACGTTTAAAAAAAAATCATTTGCAAATAATATGACAGTCCTCTCAGAACAGCTAAGACATAAAGAGAAACTATTAAAAGAAATAAAGGGTCATCAGTAAGTGGCTCATTCAGAAATATCGACAAAAGTCATTTCTATAGTATAGAAATAAACAGGAAAATAATGGACACAAAAACGTACTTACAGAAGCAAGTAAAAACGGGGAGAAACAATTTAGAAACACATTTAGAGAAATAATGAGAAAGAAGCCCATCAAATTGAACCTCAAGGAAAAAGCTGCATTTTACGATCGTGTCTGCAGTCTGTACGTCCACTTACAGTGCTGAATGGTCCAACTGAAAACAAAACAGACCTTTTATTTTCCCCAAGGGAGAAGAGGAACAATGACAAAATGTTTCTGAAGTTAAAAGGAAAAAATAAACAGTCACAAAGGAGCAGGAAGAAACACACAAGCATAAAAGACGCCACGAAGAAAACAGTTTACCTTGCTCTACCAGTGAAAAAATCCTGTTGAAAAATACTCAAAGGTGAAAATAAGTAGCAAAAACTATCTTCACGATCAATGACTGAACATAATTAATATCTGTAAATAAACACGGTAAGATTATAAGTCAGTAAGGAGACTAGATATCCTGAAATATAAGAAATAAAAAAGGACAGCAATAACCGATATCAAAAAAAAAAACAAAACAAAAAAGCCATAACTATCTTGCCAAGTGACATATGGAATTTTTTTTTAAATTTCGGAATAAAGAACCTGAAACAAGGACAAAGTGGGGCTTTGACAACCTATCTGATAGGTGTTTTCATGAAGAAGGCACTAAAGAAATGGATGCTCAACACACAGCTGGAAGCGGCGTACATTGGCAGAATTCTGAGGGCGATTTAAAAAAAAAAAACACTGTCAAAAGCTGTAGGTGTCGCTCACCCACCTCGACCTCAACGGGTTGATTTTTAGAATCTCTTTGAAGGAATTAACGACAAGAAAGGAAAATGCGTGAAGGTGCCTTACATTCGCTTTGACATTCATCATTCGGCAATATCCGAAGGAACGTGACGTTCTCGAAATCAGAGATTCCTTAGGAGGGCATGTCATTGTCTTTAAAAATTGTACGGTCAACGCTTAAATGACACGAAGAAGTGTTTATGGAATATTATTAACAAAATATAGCGAATATTATTAGCAAAAAATAGCGTTAGCACACAGTATGAGCAAAAGATTGCCATTTTCGCTTAAAATTCCTTTCGCTCAAATTGACATATGAAATGCTGGATGGAGAGAGTGACCACGCACACGTCAACGGCACTAGAAGGTGGACAATGTTTGTATTTTTCTGTGTTGGAAATTAAACTAATGTGTAAACAAGGAAAACACTGAAAATCTACAGTTTCGACAGGCGTTCCATTCAGAAAACCGATGCCACGCCGTGACCGAGCCTACGGGGATGTGTCGGAAGAGGCAAAACGGTTTCGAAACAAGCCGATTCTCTCGTCCACGTCGATTCTATGTCCTTAATAACCCGCATTCGACCTTTCAGAGAGCTCGCGGAAGCCTGGACGCGACATCGGGCTCCGCCGGGTGAAAATCGCACGCGAGGCAAAAGCCTCGTTTCGGAGCAGGTCGTGCACGACGGGGGAGTCGACATAACGCTGCACGAAGGGACCGAACACGACACACGCCAATTCGAGCTTCTCCCTCGCGCCCCTGACATGGACCTCGCTGCTCTTCCCGGAATAAATAACGACGCAGCGCAGACCCGCAGAGCCGCCCCGGGGTCTTACCGGCAGATCCGGGCTGCTCGGGCTTCGGCTGCGGCTGCGGATTCGGTTTCGGGTTGGGGTGCGGCCTGGGCGTCTGCGGCACATCTGTTTGCGAAAGGTCAGAGTGATGTCGGGCACGTTGCCGGCAGGAAAGCGAAGCGTCCGTGACGAGGGCGCACTGGACGGTGCGATGGCGGAGCGGGGGAGGGGGCGGCCCCGACACACCGCCGAGCACCCGCGCAGCCACAGCGCTCAGCCAGCCGCGTGTGCCCCGGGCAGAAACCGAACACGTGCGCCTGGCACCACGGGCCCCAGCGCACGGGGACACAGCGGGCTTCTCGGCCTGATCAGTCCGGAGAATTTCCACGCGGGGTCCCCTGTGGACTGAGCCGCTGCAGCCAGCCCTGGCGAGGACCCTCCTGTTTCTTCCCATCCCCCTAAAAGGCTGCGTTTTCAAGGTAAAAGCAAGCACGCGGAGAAGAAGCACAAACTCAACAGCACGGCCATTACTGAGCTTTTCCTGGTAGACACCGGCTCCCCCGATCACTCCAAAGGGATGAGGCTCTTTGAAATGATACTCATTGGGCGCGAGGAAGCAAGCCGGCCACGAGGGACGTGGAGGAGAGGTACTCACGGTGTCCGCCCCCGCCCAGGGCATCCTCTAAGTCGAAGTCGTCACCTAAAAGAGAGAAACCGGTGGTCAATCCCCAAGTTCGGGGCGACGCGTGCAGGGAAGGGGGCCCTAAACAGGTGCACGAAACGCTGTGGCCGTGAAATCGGAAACGCTTTCTGCCAGCGAGCCAGCCAGGATCTCGGCAGAGAGGCTGCACTGCCCACCGCGCTCACGTCACCAGGCTCTCAGACGAAGACAAACGTCATCTACGAAGAAGTCGAACGCGCCACACGGCCCGTCCTGGAATTCCAGCCCCGCCTGCGAACGTGCTGTCCTCCTCCTTTGCCAGGCCACCATCTTTCCCCACCAATGGACCCACGGCTCCGGCCAGCGAGACCGCCACCAGGGAGGCCCCTCGTGAGCCGATACAGGGGGGAAGGGCACCTCGAAAGCGGTTCTACTGAGCCAGGCGGGTTTGCCGAATCGACCCGAAGACTGCCGACAGTTTCGAAGGCCGCCTCCTTCGTTTTAAGAACGATTTTCAAATTCCAGCTACGTCTAGAGACGCTCGTGTGTCCCCTGGACACAGCGAATCACGGGCGGGAGGCGTGACGGCCGCTGGAAGCCGACCGCGCGGCACGAATTCTGTGACCGGACAGTTATTTATCCGACGTCCTCCGTGAGCCCGCTCAGCGCGGGGACGCGGACCTCGGTGAGGACTTGCGATCCCTTCGCGCAGGGAGGAGACCTTCTACGGGGCAGCCCCAAAGTTAAGTGACCTCTTATGACTGGGGGACAAAAAAAACGGTCACAAGCTGTCCCGAACTTTGGGCATCAATTTCTGAGCGAACCACCCACATCGGACCATTCCCTTTGGCAATTTTGTTATCTCTGCCCAGTTTCTGCATTTTCTTAGCAAGGACCGGTGACAATCAAGTCAAGCCCGGTCCTGCAGGCCGAAATCTGAGTTGGCTCATGGGTCACGGGGCAGCTCGGCCCCTAAAATTATTTCCTCCCAAGAAATGATTATCCCAAAACAGGGACGGACACTCAGAGGAAAGACCGGTGCAGATCCTGTCAAAACGCCCCGGAAGCACCTCGTGGAGGGGTCAGTGTCCGTTCTCACAGTCACGACTGCACTGGACAGCTTCATCGTCACAGGGCGAGTCGCACGTTAAGCAGACTACGTCCACAAGCCCCGGAGGACGCGTCCGCCCGCTCGGCCACGCCTCCCCCGGCTCTCGGGGGACCGCGGGGCACACGCCGAGCATCTCCGTGCTACGTCTGCACAGTGAGCACATTACCCGCGTTCGGTCTCTTCGGGGGTGCCACGGTGGGTTTCTTGTCAATGTCTACAGGGAAAAGAGATCAGTCATTAAAACTCGCAGCTCAGAAACAGTGAGGTCTCAAGGATGTCCCATTAAAAAAAAAATCGTGCAGGTGTGTTTCAAGCATCGTTTTTCCTACGCCGAGGCCACCGGTGGACGGGTGACTCGTGAGCCCACTGTGACCCACGGACGTCAGCAGGCACGTAGGTAGGCTGACGTCAGCTGCGATTTTTGTGGGGAGCGGGAACCCCCTGCCAGCTCCGGCGTTGACTGGGGCTGTGAGTGGGGCCCGCAGGACGGGAGGTCAGCGCTCACACAGGTGAGACGACCCGGAGGGACATGGCACCCCTGCTTGAACTGCCGCTCACGTGTCTTGCGTGGAACACACTCCCGGCTCCCCAGGACCCCCTACCCAGGCCGGCCTCCCAGGAACCAAGCACGAACACACTGAGGTCAAGAGACCCAAATGCGGCCTCCAGCCCCTCCTCGTCTGACTGGCCCAAAAGCACCCCAACACCACCACTAAGGTGATGGGGTCTGTGCCGTCCCGTGGTTTTGACTCCAGGGTGTCCGAGCACGCCCCCAATTTCACGTCCACCCCAAACCTCGCAATTTGACTTTGTTTAGAAACAGAGTCTTTGCAGGTGGCATTGGTGAAGCGGACGTTATTCTAGAGGTCACAGTGGACCCACAGGGATGGCTCTTTATACGTCCAGGGCCCCAAAAAGAAGGACAAAGTCTGGACACAGAGGCACAGGCACTCAGGGACATGACGAGGCTCAAGCCAAGAGAAGCCAGCGCTGGCTCTCTCCCAGGTCAGTGTGCCCAGCAGGACGCCGTTCCCCAGGCCCCCGCCCACTGTGCACGGAGTGTGTGGCCATCACGGGGCTCACGCGTTATTCCCGGGGAACCCCGTGAGGCCACCTCGATTCCCCTCGCCTGATGTGCCTCTGTGTACGACAGCACAGCACGCTCAAGCGTGTCGACTGCATGGCAGGAAAATATTCACGGTCCTTTTTTTTAAAAAATGTCGTTAACGGTACTCACCGCCAAGGGCATCCGATAAATCGAAATCGTCTGGGGAGAAAGAGAGTCCCGTTAGAAATAAGGGGAATCGAAGTGAACTTGGAAATCAAGAAAACAATTTTAAAAAAGGTGGGGAGATGAGTTTCGCTAGGTTTTCTCATGTTTGTCGGGGAAGAGAGGGACTTAGCAGCGGGGTGGAGCGCCCGGGGGACGGTCAACCGCAGCCGCAGGTCCCGTCGTGATCCCAACGGTGCCGGCCCCGGTCACGGACGGAGTCGCCCAGGAACGCCAGACCCGAGCGGAGTGCGGAGCGGCCAGACGCTCGACACCCGCCCCCCAGCTGCTTCTGTCCACTGTTCAGTCCCTCCTTCCCGACCACGGTGAGTGTCACCGGCCAGACCCCAAACCGACCCCAGAGCCCAGCGCTCCCCAGACCCGAAGGCCAGCCAAGGGCGTCCAGCCACGTCCGAGAGTGGACAAGGAAAGGAAGAAGGTGCCCTGCCCTGCCCTGCCCTGCCGTGGGACAATTTCCATCCACTCGCCCCACAGCGGAAGCTTGGCTTACAGATGACTGGGGGACCCGCAGAGCACACGAGACCCCGCACCTTTCCGCGGGGTAATGTCACCTGCCACTGCATCTCCGAGGGCTCCCCCGGCCCCTCGCTGACCCCTGGACACCAAGCCCCACCCTCACCACCTGCTGCTGAGGTGACAGGAAAAGCCAGGTGACTTCCACCTGGGCATGCGCCACGGAAACTCAGGAAGGCAGGTGCCAGCTCCACGTTCCACGACGTGCAGACGGCCTCGGCCCCGTCACACACAGGCGCCTCATCGCTTCCCGTCCTGCTGACACCTGGGGCCGGTTTTCCCAGGTGCGCACACACTGTGTCGTCGGCGGAGACCCCACGGTTCGGCAGCTTGCGGCTCGGCTCGGGCGGGTTCTGAGCCCTCCCGATCCGTTACTAATCTGCAAATCTCATCCACTCGTCCACGGCCACGGGCCCACTCATTCCAGCTGGGACTAGGTGGGGTCACAGGACACGGGCAGGGGGCTCCTGGCAGAAACCCCCCTCTAACCAAGCCTCCCAAGACTGCCAGCTGGGGTGGGGGACGCGGAGGGCGGCCAGGGGGACAATATGCAGGCGTCAGCATCTCTGTAGCCTGGGAGCAGCCCGTCCCTCAGCGGAAGCCCGCACGGCCTGTGGCTGCCAGCTGGCCACTCAAAGCCGCAGATGTTATCGGGGACACACAGTGACTCACACAGGCGAGGCCGCCGCCCTGCCCAGCAGGGCGTGAGTCACCGGCCAGCTCACTCCCTTCTGATGCCAATGATCTTCCCTTTTCCACTGGGGCCAGTCCCCCTGAAACACAGATGGGGCTAGCGGCATGCAGCCCCGAGAACCCCGTCCTGGATTCTAGCTGCTCAGGGTGTGTGCCACCCCGCCTGTGACACAGCCTCCTGAACCGGGACAAACGCCTGTCACACAGCCTCCCAAACCCAACACACTGCCTGTGACACAGCCTCCCCAACCGGGACACACCACCTGTCAAACAGCCTCCCAAACCCAACACACCGCCTGTGACACAGCCTCTTGAACCGGACACACGCACCACAGACGGTCTCTTAGATTCTGCCCAGAAGGCACAGTGCTTAGGCACAGCATTTAAGACAGAAATATGTATAGTAATGAGTTCAAAAAATTATAAAGTACTGGCTTCAGACATGCAACTTGCATAAGTAAATACAACTAAATAGAGGTGATAAAAATAAATATAGGATAGTAATCAGACAGAAGCATTTGTAATGATTGTAAAACTTATAAATTATATAATTTATATGTGGAGCATGTATAGATACGTAAGTATAAGTAAAATATAGATCATAGAAATAAAAGCAGGATAGAAATAAGACAGAAGCACTCGTCATGATTGTAAAAATTATAAATTACATAACGTACGTGGAGCTTCTGTAAATAAATATAAATAAAATATAGATTAAGAAGGAAAAATAGGATCGAAATAAATATATAATAAGTTGTATAAATTATGAGTACACATGGAATGTGTAAATTATACAAATATATAAAATTAAAATAGAAATTATAAAAATGTTATTAGAATAGAAAAAATAGTCAAAATAATAAATTACACAAATTACAAATTACATTGCTTATACATACGGTGTATAAATTATGTAAATATATAAAACTAAAATATAAATAAAAACAAAATCGAAATGAAATGTGTGTGTAATCTATATAATAGTAAATTATAGAAATTACAAAATACGTAATTTATTTATACATAGAATTTATAAATTATGTAAATAGAAATAAAATAGAAATGCTAGAGATGAAATATGAGTATTTATATTAAATTACAGAAATTACATAATGACTTATAATTATAAATTTTATGATTTACATATAGGATAAGTATAGCACGTATAACCTCTATAAATAAATCCATAATTCGAAAAGAAGTGACGTATAGAGATAAAATTAGAATAGAAATAAATCACATCCTTATAATAATATATTACGCAAGCTATAAATTCTGTAAACAAATACGTGTATCGATGAGCTTTCCGGTGCCGTCTGTGTTTCTAGATAACACCGCTCGTCCGCACGACGCCGCACGGACGGTGGGGAGCAGCAGAGACCCCCACACCGCACCCCGGTCCCCCCGCGGCCAGTGGCAGACACCCACACACCCGCCCTGCAACGCACGGGACGGTCACGCCTGCTGTGTCACAAGCAGTCCGGCCCTGAGCCCCGGCTGCCTGCTGCCCAGTGCATTTGTCTATGTGCCCCGGTGGTCTTTCTGAGCCCCCAAAAAAGTAAATTGCAGAACACCCCGCAGAGCGACAAGGACAGGACTCAGTGGCCAGGTGTGCACTGTACATCCAGTGTCCACAGACCCCAGGCAAAGCTTTTCAGGAAAAAAAGCACCCGTCACATGACCTGGGGTCCAGGCAGGGAGGGAGCTTAAGTTAGGGTCCCCAAAAAAACCTGGGGTCCAGGCGGGGCGGGGGCTTAAGTCAGGGACAACTGTAGTGCACGGCCCAGGACAGGGGACGGTGGAGCCCCAAATTCTCCAGGCGCAGAGGCACCGAGGGAAGGGCAGATGGCGTTCGTTTTGGTTTGTTTTATTTTTAAACGAGCGAAACACCCCAAACTTTCCGCAGTGAGGAAGGCATGGCTTCCGAAACCTGCCGGTATTTTCCAGGGACCCGTCATGTAACACTCGCCTGAGGGAGCCTGACTGACACCGTGCTTTGGACAGCGGGCGCGTCCCCAATCCACAGACGCACGGATTCAAGGATGGAAGGAACGTTCCAGAGCAACAGAGTGCGGCCAGCGGCTGCGTGGGGTCCAGGCGCCGGGGACGTGGAGACGGCTCCCTTCAGGTTGGTTACTGCCCTGCGCCTTCACGGTGGCCCTAAATGCCCCGTCCCACTGTCCCAAACTTCACCAGTTCGGGGACCCTTTGTGTCACGGGCAGTGGGCCCCAAACCTCCAGGGTGGAAAGGACTGTTCTGTGTATTCACGACCTTCAATGTCCGTCACGCCCAGCAGTGACATTCCAAAGTCACCGAGAAAAGTGAAATTAGCAAACATTCCGTCATCACCCCTCGGGGAAATACAGGCTCAGGGTCCTGCTTCCCAGGGTCACATATGTGTCAGTTAACCGAGCCCTAACCTGGTTCCACGGTGTTGTTTTTTAAAGACAGCGTACTGTGTAGGCACTGGGGTGCCTTCCCCCTGGACACAAGGCCACCCGCACGCACACGCCCGCACGAAGCTCAGCCAACACTCGGATTTTCTCCGTGGGGCACACGGCGGCCACCTGGCGCTTCGGGACCCTAGGCAGCCCCTCAGCGCCACGCGTGGGGCCATTTCAAACAGCAAAATCACAAGCGTAAAGCACAAAAATTCAAAAAACGTGGCACCTCGGAGAGACCACAAGAAGGGGGCTAGTTTGCGGTCTGAGAGCTGAAAGGTGACTCCAGTTTCCGGTCCCTTTCCATGTGTGCGAACTTGGAGGGCAGTGATTCGAGTTACAAGTCAATTTGAGCAGGCGGGCGACTTCGCCAACGTGCAATCTGAATGCTGAGGGTGGACTGTGCTTGGGAACAAACAACTTAATCAGAGCAGGGCCCGTGGTGTCCACGAGGTGTCACCGTGTGTCCCCTGAAAATGTACAATCTCCCCCAGCACCTCGTGAACGAGTGCCCTGGAAGTCACAGGGTTTGGGTCACTCTGCCCTTTGGGGACTTTGCTTGTAACCTCTACTCGCCCATAAATGCCGATCCTTCTTCCCATACCAGCAAAACCGTCGCTCACGATTCAAAGGCCGTGGGAGATGATGCCTTCATCGTTTCTCATGACTGAAGCGTGGACGGACGGGTGACGGGTGAGTGGATGGACGCGTCAATGAAAAATGAGTGGGTGGGTGGATGGATGGATGGCGGATGGATGCTGAGTGACTGGAGGGACAGGCTAATGCGTAAATGAGTGGGCGGATGAGCCGATAGGCAGATGGACAGCAGAAGCCGTAAGGAAGAGCAGAGGCCTTAGTGACAGGCCTCACGTGAGTTCACTACAAGGATTCGGCAAGTTCTCTTCTGTGCTGAAAGTCACTAAATACATGACCTTCTCCTCCCAGGTTAAGCCATCTGACTGGTAGAGGAGCTGTCCTGCCTGCTACTGTCCACACCTGGCTAAGTCTGTGCTGCGTACATGTGCAGCCGTCACTGCCCGCGCCCGGACCCCAGCACCCAAGACTTGCCATCAAAC
>NW_024351566.1:0-4807 GCF_902729225.1 Pteropus medius | reverse complement strand
GCGATGCTCGGTCGCTCAGTGCGGGTACTGGGGTACAGTTGCAGAAGTTGAAGCACTCACTGACACTTTGAGCCCCTAGAGGTACAAACGGCGTCTCATTCCTCTCTGTATCCTCGTGCAGAGCTCCAGGCCACCAACAGACAGCGGACCCAGGGATGCTTTTGCCCCTCCGTCCCTGGAGGCCGTCACCCGCTGGAAAGAGGTCAGTGGGGGACACTGCAGACAGCTGTGGGTCTGATTTCGGCTTCCGTGCCTTATGAACTTTGCGATCACCTCTTCGAGCCTTTCATTTCTTCATTTTGAATGCGTCCACGGGGACCATTACGACCATCCCAGGCCGAAAAGTGAGGGAGAGGGAGGTGTCTGCTTCCGTCCTGATCTGATTTCCAATGCGGAAAGCAGGAAGGAGCAGAGGCCATAGGAAGGAGCCCCGGGGCCTCTGGGATGAAAAGAGATCATGCTGAATTGTGGCTCTTGAACGCCCAGTGTCCACACTGCGGGGAGGTGGAGGTGCGAGGAGCGGCCTGTCTTCTGTGGTAGAGCAGGGGTCCACGCAGGTTTCCTTCGAAAATCCACCATATACATATATATGCATATAGATGAACATGTATATGCATATATATGTATATGGTAGATCTGGCAAAAAGCTCTCTAGTGACGTCCATTTTGAGCCGGAACTGCAGACTTTCGAGATACGGCTCACTTGCGGCAAATTCACGGCCCTCCCGGCGACTCGGGGCTCTGAGGGCGATGCTCGGTCGTCTGCGGGTACTGGGGTACAGAAGTTGCAGAAGCACTCACTGACACTTTGAGCCCCTAGAGGTACAAACGGCGTCTCATTCCTCTCTGTATCCTCGTGCAGAACTCCAGGCCACCCACAGACAGCGGACCCAGGGAGGCTTTGGCGCCTCCGTCCCTGGAGGCCGTCACCCGCTGGAAAGAGGTCAGTGGGGGACACTGCAGACAGCTGTGGGTCTGATTTGCGCCTCCGTGCCTTATGAGCTTTGCATTCACCTCCTCGAGCCTTTCATTTCTTCATTTGAATGCGTCCACGGGGACCATTACGCCCATCCCAGGCAGAAAGGTGAGGGAGAGGGAGGTGTCTGCTTCCGTCCTGAAGTCTGATTTCCACTGCGGGAAGCGGGAAGGAGCCGAGGCCTTAGGAAGGAGCCCCGGTGCCTCTGGGATGAAAAAGAGATCATGCTGAATTGTGGCTCTGGAACGCCCGGTGTCCACACTCCGGGGAGGTGGAGGTGCTGGGAGCGGCGTGTCTTCTCTGGTAGACCAAGGTCCACACAGGTTTCCTTCGAAAATCCACCATATACATATATATGCATATAGATGAACATATATATGCATATATATGTATATGGTAGATCTGGCAAAAAGCTCTCTAGTGACGTCCATTTTGAGCCGAACTGCAGACTTTCGAGATACGGCTCACTTGCGGCAAATTCACGGCCCTCCCGGCGCCTCGGGGCTCTGAGGGCGGTGCTCGGTCGTCTGCGGGTACTGGGGTACAGTAGTTGCAGAAGCACTCACTGACACTTTGAGCCCCTAGAGGTACAAACGGCGTCTCATTCCTCTCTGTATCCTCGTGCAGAGCTCCAGGCCACCCACAGACAGCGGACCCAGGGAGGCTTTGGCCCCTCCGTCCCTGGAGGCCGTCACCCGCTGGAAAGAGGTCAGTGGGGACACTGCAGACAGCTGTGGGTCTGATTTCGGCCTCCGTGCCTTATGAACTTTGCGATCACCTCTTCGAGCCTTTCATTTCTTCATTTTGAATGCGTCCACGGGGACCATTACGCCCATCCCAGGCCGAAAAGTGAGGGAGAGGGAGGTGTCTGCTTCCGTCCTGAAGTCTGATTTCCAATGCGGTAAGCAGGAAGGAGCAGAGGCTTTAGGAAGGAGCCCCGGGGCCTCTGGGATGAAAAGAGATCATGCTGAATTGTGGCTCTGGAACGCCCGGTGTCCACACTCCGGGAGGTGGAGGTGCTGGGAGCGGCCTGTCTTCTCTGGTAGACCAGGGTCCACACAGGTTTCCTTCGAAAATCCACCATATACATATATATGCATATAGATGAACATATATATGCATATATATGTATATGGTAGATCTGGCAAAAAGCTCTCTAGTGGCGTCCATTTTGAGCCGGAACTGCAGACTTTCGAGATACGGCTCACTTGCGGCAAATTCACGGCCCTCCCGGCGCCTCGGGGCTCTGAGGGCGATGCTCGGTCGTCTGCGGGTACTGGGGTTCAGAAGTTGCAGAAGCACTCACTGACACTTTGAGCCCCTAGAGGTACAAGCGGCGTCTCATTGCTCTCTGTATCCTCAGGGTGCAGAGCTCCAGGCCACCCACAGACAGCGGACCCAGGGAGGCTTTGGCCCCTCCGTCCCTGGAGGCCGTCACCCGCTGGAAAGAGGTCAGTGGGGGACACTGCGGACAGCTGTGGGTCTGATTTCGGCCTCCGTGCCTTATGAACTTTGCGATCACCTCTTCGAGCCTTTCATTTCTTCATTTTGAATGCGTCCACGGGGACCATTACGACCATCACAGGCCGAAAAGTGAGGGAGAGGGAGGTGTCTGCTTCCGTCCTGAAGTCTGATTTCCAATGCGGAAAGCAGGAAGGAGCAGAGGCCTTAGGAAGGAGCCCCGGTGCCTCTGGGATGAAAGAGATCATGCTGAATTGTGGCTCTGGAACGCCCGGTGTCCACACTCCGGGGAGGTGGAGGTGCTGGGAGCGGCGTGTCTTCTCTGGTAGACCAGGGTCCACACAGGTTTCCTTCGAAAATCCACCATATACATATATATGCATATAGATGAACATATATATATGCATATATATGTATATGGTAGATCTGGCAAAAAGCTCTCTAGTGACGTCCATTTTGAGCCGGAACTGCAGACTTTCGAGATACGGCTCACTTGCGGCAAATTCACGGGCCTCCCGGCGCCTCGGGGCTCTGAGGGCGGTGCTCGGTCGTCTGCGGGTACTGGGGCACAGAAGTTGCAGAAGCACTCACTGACACTTTGAGCCCCTAGAGGTACAAACGCCGTCTCATTCCTCTCTGTATCCTCGTGCAGAGCTCCAGGCCACCCACAGACAGCGGACCCCGGGAGGCTTTGGCCCCTCCGTCCCTGGAGGCCGTCACCCGCTGGAAAGAGGTCAGTGGGGGACACTGCAGACAGCTGTGGGTCTGATTTCGGCCTCCGAGCCTTATGAGCTTTGCGATCACCTCTTCGAGCCTTTCATTTCTTCATTTTGAATGCATCCACGGGGACCATTACGACCATCCCAGGCCGAAAAGTGAGGGAGAGGGAGGTGTCTGCTTCCGTCCTGAAGTCTGATTTCCAATGCGGAAAGCAGGAAGGAGCAGAGGCCTTAGGAAGGAGCCCCGGGGCCTCTGGGATGAAAGAGATCATGCTGAATTGTGGCTCTGGAACGCCCGGTGTCCACACTCGGGGGAGGTGGAGGTGCTGGGAGCGGCGTGTCTTCTCTGGTAGACCAGGGTCCACACAGGTTTCCTTCGAAAATCCACCATATACATATATATGCATATAGATGAACATATATATGCATATATATGTATATGGTAGATCTGGCAAAAAGCTCTCTAGTGACATCCATTTTGAGCCGGAACTGCAGACTTTCGAGATACGGCTCACTTGCGGCAAATTCACGGGCCTCCCGGCGCCTCGGGGCTCTGAGGGCGGTGCTCGGTCGTCTGCGGGTATATATATGTATATATATATATATATATGTATATATATATATATATATATATATATATATAAAGAGTGAGAGAAATAGACAGATACATAGATAGATAGATAGGTAGATAGAGAGAGAGAGAGAGAGAGAGAAACAGAGAAAGAGAGAGAGATAGAGATATAGAGATATCTATAGATTCTGATACAGATATAGATATAGCTATATCTAGGGGAGATCTGGCAAAAAGCACTCTACTGACGTCCATTTTGAGCCGGAACTGCAGACTTCCGAGATACGGCTCACTTGCGGCAAATTCAAGGCCCTCCCGGCGCCTCGGGGCTCTGAGGGCGATGCTCGGTCGTCTGCGGGTACTGGGGTACAGAAGTTGCAGAAGCACTCACTGACACTTTGAGCCCCTAGAGGTACAAACGGCGTCTCATTCCTCTCTGTATCCTCGTGCAGAGCTCCAGGCCACCCACAGACAGCGGACCCAGGAGGCTTTGGCCCCTCCGTCCCTGGAGGCCGTCACCCGCTGGAAAGAGGTCAGTTGGGGACACTGCAGACAGCTGTGGGTCTGATTTCGGCCTCCGAGCCTTATGAGCTTTGCGATCACCTCTTCGAGCCTTTCATTTCTTCATTTTGAATGCGTCCACGGGGACCATTACGACCATCCCAGGCGGAAAAGTGAGGGAGAGGGAGGTGTCTGCTTCCGTCCTGAAGTCTGATTTCCAATGCGGAAAGCAGGAAGGAGCAGAGGCCTTAGGAAGGAGCCCCGGGGCCTCTGGGATGAAAAGAGATCATGCTGAATTGTGGCTCTGGAACGCCTGGTGTCCACACTGCGGGGAGGTGGAGGTGCGAGGAGCGGCCTGTCTTCTGTGGTAGAGCAGGGGTCCACGCAGGTTTCCTTCGAAAATCCACCATATACATATATATGCATAGATGAACATATATATGCATATATATGTATATGGCAGATCTGGCAAAAAGCTCTCTAGTGACGTCCATTTTGAGCCGGAACTGCAGACTTCCGAGATACGGCTCACTTGCGGCAAATTCACGGCCCTCCCGGCGCCTCGGGGCTCTGAGGGCG
>NW_024351565.1:0-397 GCF_902729225.1 Pteropus medius | reverse complement strand
GGAGGAGCACTCACTGACACTTTGAGCTCCTAGAGGTACAAACTACGTCTCATTCGTCTCTGTATGCTCTTGCAGGGTTCAGGGCCACCCCCAGACAGCGTACCCAGGGAAGCTTTGGCCCCTGCGTCCATGGCCGCCGTCACCCGCTGGAAAGAGTTCAGTTGGGAGACACTGCAGGCAGCTGTGGGTCTGAATTCGGCCTCCGTGCCTTATGAGCTTTGCGATCAGCTCTTTGAGCCTTTCATTTCTTCATTTTCAATGCGTCCACGGGGACCATTACGACCATCCCAGGCAGAAAGTTGAGGGAGAGGCAGGTGTCTGCTTCCGTCCTGAAGTCTGATTTCCACTGCGGAAAGCGGGAAGGAGCCGAGGCCTTAGGAAGGAGCCCCGGGGCCTC
>NW_024351564.1:0-395 GCF_902729225.1 Pteropus medius | reverse complement strand
TGGGGGGAGGGGAGGGAGGGACCACCGTCGGAGGAGCTGTGACCGCAGGACAGGCACAGGGAGGCTGCGCTGCTGGCTCTGCAGATGGAGCCAAGGAATGTGGTGCCTCGTGGGGCCGCGAGCCAAGGAACGTGGTGCCTCGGAAAGCTGGAGAGGCCAGGGAGAAGCACTCGCCAGGACGGCCCCGCACCGCGACGCCTGGCGACACCTGCGCTGAACGTCAACCGTACAGGACCGTGACAGAAGACTCACGGTGTCGCAGCCACCGGATGCCCGCCCCCCCGGCCCCACGCAGGCACCAGGCTCTCTCTGGACGGCTGCCCGTGCCCACCCCACCCCGAGCCCGCCCACCGCCCAGGGGGGTCCTGACCATGCGCACTCGCTGTCGGACCCTC
>NW_024351563.1:0-424 GCF_902729225.1 Pteropus medius | reverse complement strand
ATGAATTAATGTTTATGCATCATTTTGAGTGACAGACAAACTGTAAATGTGACCCAAATAAAGAAGCAGCTGGATCACAGGGCTTAGAACTATAGCTTTGAATGTTGTATCATCAAAGCACTGATCTCGGAATTCCCTTCTGTGGCCTCTCTGGTGGGGAGGGGGTCAGATGCTGGTACATCAGAATTACAGGTAGCTGATACCTCATAGCACAAGCTCCATTCTGATGAGATTATAATATTCATTTCTGCAAACCCATACAGGAAAAATAAACCCTTCAAACCTAATGACAAGGTCAAATAGTAAACATGGGTCTATTTTCTTACCAAGCAGGCCATGAAGGAGCCGAGACATTTTAATGTTAAGTACAGTCCTTTCTAGAATTGAATCTGGAAACCACTCACCTAAGACACTTGGTCTCCCT
>NW_024351562.1:0-526 GCF_902729225.1 Pteropus medius | reverse complement strand
AACCAGAAAACTCCTATCAGAAAAAAAAGTAGTAAACTCTTCGATATCACTCTTAGTTATATATATATATATATATATACATATATACATATATATATATATGTATATATATATATATATTTGTATATATATAAATACATACACATACACACACATATATATACACACACATATATATATGTATGTGTATATATATATGTATATATCTATTTGGCTATATCTCCTCAGGCAAGAAAAATAAAAGATAAAAATAAATAAGACCACATCAAACTAAAGAGGTTTTGCACAGCAAAGTAAATCATCAAAAAATAAAATAAAATAAAAGACAACCTATTGAATGGAAGAAGATATTCACCAGTAATACATCTGATAAGGGGTAAATATCCAAAATATATAAGGGCCTTCTACAACTTGGGAACAAAACAAACAAACAAACAAACAAACAATCCAATTAAAAAATGGGCTGAGGATCTTAATAAACATTTCTTCAAAGAGGACATACAGTTGATCAATAGACATTGAAAAG
>NW_024351561.1:0-5725 GCF_902729225.1 Pteropus medius | reverse complement strand
TATATGCATATATATATGTATATGGTAGATCTGGCAAAAAGCTCTCTAGGGTGAGGACCATTTTGAGCCGGAACTGCAGACTTCCGAGATACGGCTCACTTGCGGCAAATTCACGGCCCTCCCGGCGCCTCTGGGCTCTGAGGGCGATGCTCGGTCTTCTGCGGCTACTGGGGTACAGAAGTTGCAGAAGCACTCACTGACACTTTGAGCCCCTAGAGGTACAAACGGCGTCTCATTCCTCTCTGTATCCTCGTGCAGAGCTCCAGGCTACCCACAGACAGCGGACCCAGGGAGGCTTTGGCCCCTCCGTCCCTGGAGGCCGTCACCCGCTGGAAAGAGGTCAGTGGGGGGACACTGCAGACAGCTGTGGGTCTGATTTCGGCCTCCTGTGCCTCTTTGAGCTTATGATCACCTCTTTGGAGCCTTTCATTTCTTCATTTTGAATGCGTCCACGGGGACCATTACGACCATCCCAGGCAGAAAGGTGACGGAGAGGGAGGTGTCTGCTTCCGCCCTGAAGTCTGATTTCCAATGGGGAAAGCAGGAAGGAGCAGAGGCCTTAGGAAGGAGCCCCGGGGCCTCTGGGATGAAAAGAGATCATGCTGAATTGTGGCTCTGGAATGCCCGGTGTCCACACTCCGGGGAGGTGGAGGTGCTGGGAGCGGCCTGTCTTCTCTGGTAGACCAGGGTCCACACAGGTTTCCTTCGAAAATCCACCATATACATATATATACATATAGATGAACATATATATGCATATATATGTATATGGTAGATCTGGCAAAAAGCTCTCTAGTGAGGTCCATTTTGAGCCGGAACTGCAGACTTCCGAGATACGGCTCACTAGCGGCAAATTCACGGCCCTCCCGGCGCCTCGGGGCTCTGAGGGCGATGCTCGGTGGTCTGCGGGTACGGGCGTACGGAAGTTGCGGAAGCACTCACTGACACTTTGAGCCCCTAGAGGTACAAACGACGTCTCATTCCTCTCTGTATCCTCGTGCAGAGCTCCAGGCCACCCACAGACAGCGTACCCAGGGATGCTTTGGCCCCTCCGCCCCTGGAGGCCGTCACCCGCTGGAAAGAGGTCAGTTGGGGGACACTGCAGACAGCCGTGGGTCTGATTTCGGCCTCCGTGCCTCTTGAGCTTTGCGATCACCTCTTTGAGCCTTTCATTTCTTCATTTTGAATGCGTACACGGGGACCATTACGACCATCCCAGGCAGCAAGGAGAGGGAGAGGGAGGTGTCTGCTTCCGTCCTGAAGTCTGATTTCCAATGCGGAAAGCAGGAAGGAGCAGAGGCCTTAGGAAGGAGCCCCGGGGCCTCTGGGATGAAAAGAGATCCTGCTGAATTGCGGCTCTGGAACGCCCGGTGTCCACACTCCGGGGAGGTGGAGGTGCTGGGAGCGGCCTGCCTTCTCTGGTAGACCAGGGGTCCAGCCAGGTTTCCTTCGAAAATCCACCATATACATATATATGCATATAGATGAACATATATATGCATATATATGTATATGGTAGATCTGGCAAAAGCTCTCTAGTGACGTCCATTTTGAGCCGGAACTGCAGACTTTCGAGATACGGCTCACTTGCGGCAAATTCACGGCCCTCCCGGCGCCTCGGGGCTCTGAGGGCGATGCTCGGTCGTCTGCGGGTACGGGGGTACGGAAGTTGCGGAAGCACTCACTGACACTTTGAGCCCCTAGAGGTACAAACGACGCCTCATTCCTCTCTGTATCCTCGTGCAGTGCTCCAGGCCACCCACAGACAGCGTACCCAGGGATGCTGGCCCCTCCGGCCCCTGGGAGGTCACCCGCTGGAAAGAGGTCAGTTGGGGGACACTGCAGACAGTCATCTGATTTCTCGCCTCCGTGCCTCTTGAGCTTTGCGATCACCACTTTGAGCCTTTCATTTCTTCATTTCGAATGCGTACACGGGGACCATTACGTCCATCCCAGGCAGCAAGGTGAGGGAGAGGGAGGTGTCTGCTTCCGTCCTGAAGTCTGATTGCCAATGCGGAAAGCAGGAAGGAGCAGAGGCCTTAGGAAGGAGCCCCGGGGCCTCTGGGATGAAAAGAGATCCTGCTGAATTGTGGCTCTGGAACGCCCGGTGTCCACACTCCGGGAGGTGGAGGTGCTGGGAGCGGCCTGCCTTCTCTGGTAGACCAGGGGTCCAGCCAGGTTTCCTTCGAAAATCCACCATATACATATATATGCATATAGATGAACATATATATGCATATATATGTATATGGTAGATCTGGCAAAAAGCTCTGTAGTGATGTCCATTTTGAGCCGGAACTGCAGACTTCCAAGATACGGCTCACTTGCGGCAAATTCACGGCCCTCCCGGCGCCTCGGGGCTCTGAGGGCGATGCTCGGTCGTCTGCGGGTACGGGGGTACGGAAGTTGCGGAAGCACTCACTGACACTTTGAGCCCCTAGAGGTACAAACGACGCCTCATTCCTCTCTGTATCCTCGTGCAGTGCTCCAGGCCACCCACAGACAGCGTACCCAGGGATGCTTTGTCCCCTCCGTCCCTGGAGGCTGTCACCTGCTGGAAAGAGGTCAGTTGGGGGACACTGCAGACAGCTGTGGGTCTGATTTCGGCCTCCGTGCCTCTTGAGCTTGGCTATCACCTCTTTGAGCCTTTCATTTCTTCATTTTGAATGTGTACACGGGGACCATTACGACCATCCCAGGCAGAAAGGTGAGGGAGAGGGAGGTGTCTGCTTCCGTCCTGAAGTCTGATTTCAAATGCGGAAAGCAGGAAGGAGCAGAGGCCTTAGGAAGGAGCCCCGGGGCCGCTGGCATGAAAAGAGATCATGCTGAATTGTGGTTCTGGAACGCCCGGTGTCCACACTCCGGGGAGGTGGAGGTGCTGGGAGCTGCCTGTCTTCTCTGGTAGACAAGGGTCCACACAGGTTTTCTTCGAAAATCCACCATATACATATATATGCATATAGATGAACATATATATGCATATATATGTATATGGTAGATCTGGCAAAAGCTCTCTAGTGACGTCCATTTTGAGCCGGAACTGCAGACTTTCGAGATACGGCTCACTTGCGGCAAATTCACGGCCCTCCCGGCGCCTCGGGGCTCTGAGGGCGGTGCTCGGTCGTCTGCGGGCACTGGGGTTCAGAAGTTGCAGAAGCACTCACTGACACTTTGAGCCCCTAGAGGTACAACCGGCGTCTCATTCCTCTCTGTATCTAATGCATCCGGGCCACCCACAGACAGCGTACCAGGATGCTTTGGCCTCGGTCCCTGGAGGCCTCACCGGCTGAAAATCACAGAGGTCAGTTAGGACACTGCAGCTGGTCTGATTTCCTCGGCCTCCGTGCCTCTTGAGCTTCATGATCACCACTGAGCCTTTTCATTCTTCATTTTGAATGCTGATACGGGACCAATGCACGTCCATCCCAGGCAGAAAGGCGAGGGAGAGGGAGGTGTCTGCTTCCGTCCTCAAGTCTGATTTCCACTGCGGAAAGCAGGAAGGAGCCGAGGCCTTAGGAAGGAGCCCCGGGGCCTGTGGGATGAAAAGAGATCATGCCGAATTGTGGCTCTGGAACGCCCGGTGTCCACACTGCGGGGATGTGGAGGTGCTAGGAGCGGCCTGTCTTCTGTGGTAGACCAGGGGTCCACGCAGGTTTCCTTCGAAATCCACCATATACATATATATGCATATAGATGAACATATATATGCATATATATGTATATGGTAGCTTTGGCAAAAAGCTCTCTGGTGACGTCCATTTTGAGCCAGAATCGCAGACTTCCGAGAAAAGGCTCACTTGCGGCAAATTCACGGCCCTCCAGCCGGGGCTCTGAGGCTATGCCGGTCGTCTGCCCAGGTGCAGGGGGGTACTTAAGGCGGAAGACCAGGCCTCACTGACACTTTGAGCCTGGAGGCCTAAGCGGCTTTGTCTCATTTTCCTCTCTGTATCTCGTGCAGAAATCGGGCCACCCACAGACAGCGTACCCAGGGATGCTTTGGCCCCTCCGTCCCTGGAGGCCGTCACCCGCTGGAAAGAGGTCAGTTGGGGACACTGCAGACAGCTGTGGGTCTGATTTCGGCCTCCGTGCCTCTTGAGCTTTGCGATCACCACTTTGAGCCTTTCATTTCTTCATTTTGAATGCGTACACGGGGACCATTACGACCATCCCAGGCAGAAAGGTGAGGGAGAGGGAGGTGTCTGCTTCCGCCCTGAAGTCTGATTTCCAATGCGGAAAGCAGGAAGGAGCAGAGGCCTTAGGAAGGAGCCCCGGGGCCTCTGGGATGAAAAGAGATCCTGCTGAATTGTGGCTCTGGAATGCCCGGTGTCCACACTCCGGGGAGGTGGAGGTGCTGGGAGCGGCCTGCCTTCTCTGCTAGACCAGGGGTCCAGCCAGGTTTCCTTCGAAAATCCACCATATACATATATATGCATATAGATGAACATATATATGCATATATATGTATATGGTAGATCTGGCAAAAGCTCTCTAGTGACGTCCATTTTGAGCCGGAACTGCAGACTTCCGAGATACGGCTCACTTGCGGCAAATTCACGGCCCTCCCGGCGCCTCGGGGCTCTGAGGGCGATGCTCGCTCGTCTGCGGGTACTGGGGTTCAGAAGTTGCAGAAGCACTCACTGACACTTTGAGCCCCTAGAGGTACAACCGGCGTCTCATTCCTCTCTGTATCCTCGTGCAGAGCTCCAGGCCACCCACAGACAGCGGACCCAGGGAGGCTTTGGCCCCTCCGTCCCTGAGGCCGTCACCCGCTGGAAAGAGTCAGTTAAGGACACTGCAGGCCAGCTGTGGGTCTGGATTTACGGCCTCCGTGCCTCTTGAGCTTTGCGATCACCACTTTGAGCCTTTCATTTCTTCATTTTGAATGCGTACACGGGGACCAATACGTCCATCCCAGGCAGAAGGTGAGGGAGAGGGAGGTGTCTGCTTCCGTCCTGAAGTCTGATTTCCAATGCGGAAAGCAGGAAGGAGCAGAGGCCTTAGGAAGGAGCCCCGGGGCCTCTGGGATGAAAAGAGATCCTGCTGAATTGTGGCTCTGGAACGCCCGGTGTCCACACTCCGGGGAGGTGGAGGTGCTGGGAGCAGCCTGCCTTCTCTGGTAGACC
Organism: Pteropus medius; assembly: GCF_902729225.1. Taxonomy (NCBI): domain Eukaryota; kingdom Metazoa; phylum Chordata; class Mammalia; order Chiroptera; family Pteropodidae; genus Pteropus; species Pteropus medius. The sequence continues at coordinate 602 of NW_024351561.1, read as the reverse complement.
AGGGGTCCAGCCGGGTTTCCTTCGAAAATCCACCATATACATATATATGCATATAGATGAACATATATATGCATATATATGTATATTGTAGCTTTCAAAAAGCTCTCTGATGACGTCCATTTTGAGCCAGAATCGCAGACTTCCGAGAAAAGGCTCACTTGCGGCAAATGCACAGCCCTCCCGGGGCCTTGGGGCTCTGTGGGCGATGCTCGGTCATCTGCGGGTACTGGGGTAGCGAAGTTGGAGGAGCACTCACTGACACTTTGAGCCCTAGAGGTACAAAGTACGTCTCATTCGTCTCTGTATCCTCTTGCAGGGTTCACGGCCACCCACAGACAGCGTAGCCAGGGATGCTTTGGCCCCTCCGTCCATGGGGGCCGTCACCCGCTGGAAAGAGGTCAGCTGGGAGACACTGCAGACAGCTGTGGTCTGAATTCGGCCTCCGTGCCTTAGGAGCTTTGCGATCAGCTCTCTGAGCCTTTCATTTCTTCATTTTGAATGCGTCCGCGGGGACCATCACGACCATCCCAGGCAGAAAGGTGAGGGCGAGGGAGGTGTCTGCTTCGTCCTGAAGTCTAATTTCCACTGCGGAAAGCGGGAAG